>NC_079173.1:37032308-37270099 GCF_947568905.1 Ostrea edulis
CCTATTGCTCATGCGTGCTTAATATATACAGGAATATGCCTGTATTAATAAACGATCTCTTTTCTGATAATTCTGTACAGTCCAGGTATGGGAGTGACGTCTGTAAAATAAATTCGATCCCTTTATATTCTAATGAAAAATGGTTCCGAGTCGTCTCTTTAAATATTCTAAACTTATAAACATTTGTGGTGTCTCTTAGGAACATTATTTACTTAAAGTTTGTTCTATTGTATGTCGTAAAACATGTATCTCAAATCAAATCAGTTTATAGCTTAGCATAATTACAAGAAGATCACGCACAAGTTCTAGATTAGTTTAATGACAGGATTGTAGAACGTCCTTGCAAACATGTAAGTATAGTGTATAAATTGGAGATATTTCTATACTGTTTGGATGTAAGGTTTTTAGATGATACACATATTTTCCGTTTTCCTCATTTTCTGTTACTTCGTATCTAAAATCATTACCTTACTTGAAATAAAACGTTTATGAAAAGTGAAGATAACGAACAGTGATGAATCTTATAACTCCTATAAGCAATACAAATGAGCAAAGAAAGAATTAACATCCCAATAAACTATTTTTGGCCAAATCATGGCTTTGATAATGCCTTTGTCGACGCTTTTTGAACCATTGATAAATATGTTCTAAGATGGCTTTCTTATGTTTATCAAATTAAAGAAATGTTTCATTCTCGTGAAACATTGAAGATAATAAACAGTGATCAATCTCATAAGCAATATAAGATGAAGAGGTCAAACACGGACCCCTGGACATATCAAAGGTGGGATAGAGTAAGCATCACCTATTGATCGGCCATACACGCCGTGAACCCTCAGATCAGATCCGTAGTCAAAATTAGAATGTAAAGAAAATTATTTTTAATGATACTTAACCTTGTGGGTAACATGTAAATCATAATTAAGTATTTTGGCCTTATGAATGTTTTACTTCACATTTACCCGTGATAATATTCCTTTGATCTTGACAAAAAACAAACATTTTTCTTCACCATAGGAAACATGTGCACCAGTAGTAGTCTTTGTTCTTCCCACAATTTTAAGGTGTTGGATGAACAGAAAGACACACAGACTAACAATGACAATAAATTATTTATACAAGGTTTTACATAACTAGGAGTTAAGGAAATTTCTTGTAATAATTTTCTAATTTGTGAATTTGGTCATCTTCCGTTACAAGTATACCTATAAACAATAAAATGACAATTTGTAAATGCTGGAATCTCAGATAATTATCTCAAATCTTGTTAGGATGATGTGATAAAATAACGAAATTATGGCTGGATATGTACTACTTGAATAAATTAAACATAATAGGATTAGACAATTTTTTAAATGCAAATGAGTGTGGTATTTCTTACAAAATCATTCGTATAAACACGTACATGATGTATCTCTATGTTTGCATGCTTTAGGTCACAGGATGTGACGCTGTCAATTTTAATTTTAAAATGAGGCCACAGTGACCTACTTCGGGGATGCGACACACTGTTCCCATGATGCATCAACTGACCAATTTAGATAGTCATAATCCTCACAATGTGCAGGAAATGATTAGGACACAATTTACATGGATAGTCATAATTCTAAACAGAAATATTAATTTTTTTTAAACCACAGTGACCTACTTTTGAGTCATAACACTCGTGTCATTCAAGTTGCATCAGCTAACAGGTATGATAGTACTAAACAATGTGGAGGATATGATCCGGAGACATTAACCATAAAATTCCAAAAATGAGGTCACAGTGAACTATTTGGGGGTTGGGGTTGGTTCTCGCTCAGGAACCAGTAAAATACCTTTCAATTCTGTGCATATGCATTTTTATATTATGGTCGACTATACGTTATGGCTTTAAAAAGACGACTGTGATAAACTGCGGATAAACTTACTTATATGTATCAAACTTAAAGCCATCATTATCATTAGATTATTCCATTGAATTGAATCACAGTGTCTAGATATATTTAGTCACGATTTTGACAGATAACGTAAGAGGTTTTTCTTCTTTTTTGAATCTAATTTTTTATGCTATTATAATCGAGATCGGTATACGGAATCGATTATATTTGGTTTTCGTACTTTTTTACATGGAAATATTTACAAAGTTAGAAATGCTATTAGTTTTGCAAATTTATTTGCTATTATTGGTTTCACCAAAGTTTGTAGAATGGTAATATCGATATTCCAAAAAAGATATTCCTTCCACTAACAACGTGACAATTGTACTGTACATATGTTACTTTTTATCCATTCATTACCTCTTTGTTATTGTTTGTTTTATGTTTGTACTTTCATGCCTCATGTGAGGCCAAAAAGTGAAATAAAAGTTTTCAAAGTTTCAACTTTTATAACACCCCATGTTTTTCATTCTATAATCAGAATTTATAGTTTTAATTTTCTTATAAAATTAGATTTCTGTTGTGTTTCATGCATTGTGTAACACCAACTTTGTTGTTGATCGTACTTTTTTGTACTATTATGCTCCATGAAAGGTGTAGATAACGAACAATGATCAATCTCAGAACTCCTATCAGCAATACGAAATAAATAGTTGAGCAAACACGGACACGTCAGAGCAGGTCCCTAGGAGGAACCTCATAGTGACATAAAGAAGTTTTAAAGTTTCATTTTCTTTTTAGTATATGCCCCGTTTCATTCATTTGTTTTTAATAGTCAGTAGGACTTTCCACCTTTTTGTGGAAACTTCCACCTTTTTGTGGAAAGTCCTATTGATATTGCTCTGATTATTGTCATTATTCTACCGCCTGAGGCTTTTAAAACCGTACCGACAATCTATATACATGTATTCCATTGACTTCCCGAGAGAATTGAAATTATTGAATGACATGCCAATCTGGATTTAGACCAAGGAATGCATATGAGTGAGTGTTAAATGATCTTACTAATAAATGGTTAAAAAAATAGATGATTGAAAGTTTACAGGGGTTTCTGTTTATTGGTTTGTGTAAGCCCTTTGATACAATGAACCATGGCGTTCGTTTACACATACTTATCTCGTTTGAAATTTTCCACAATGCTGTTAAACAGTTTCAATCATCTTTTGCAAATCTTTTTTAAACTGGATGCCCATTAAGGAGTATTTTTATGTTTATAAAGGTTGTTGTTGTTCAAAATTTTAAACATTCAAATCCCAAATTACCTAAACGTGTATTAATATACAAAAGATGTCAGCTGTACCTAAACCCGATGGAATGATTATGTCAAATTTCTTATATTTACCAAGAGTTAAAACTGCAAGTTATATACGTTCATACACCTATTCATCTGCATTTCTTTGGAACAAAACATCACAAAATGTTCGAAACTATGATTCGGCGGGCATTTCAAAGCTATGTATCTGATGGAACGTTTTAAACGGCATAAAATAGAAGTAGCTCTTAAATATTCTTTAAAATATATATTTCATGTTTACGTATCTTATGTTTGTATATGTATTATAATACAGGAACCACAATGAAAACTACATGTATGCTAATTTGTGTCATCTTGGATAAATAAAGCTTATTAATTTTATTATTATTGCTCAGAATGTTAGTCTAAACTACGTAACATCTTCATTTATTTTTTGTGACCCCTTTAAAGAAATTGTAAGGTTTATCCTGCAAAATGAATATTCAAATTATCTCGAAACCTTACAACACAAAATGTAGATAATTGCAAGATGCATTACTGATTTAATGATTCCAAGTTTAAGGGGTCAGTCCCGTAAATAAGCGGTCGTAAGGGGTCAAAAGCATTTTCTAAATATCTCAGAAACTGAAAAGATTTTGTTAAGCTTTATTGAAGGAAACTTTATTTGTACGTTCTTGTTTACGTAGTAAGAAATTTTTTGAAAAATAATGTATGAAACATTACTGTTTTCTATCTCCTAAATCAAAAAAATATTGTATAAAACATTATCAAACATGAATTGGTCAGAATGTGACTCTGAACAATATGCCATCTTCAGATTTTGTCTTATATCCACTTGTAAGGAATTTAGAGGATTATTCCCCAAAACTAAATATCCTAATATATTTTGAAAAGTAAAACATTTTATTAAACATTACAGAACAAAAGATGTAGATAATGAGAGGTTTTATTCAACTATATCAAATTTTAGTGATCAATCCCTTGAATAAGAGACTGAAAGGAATAAAAACTGCTTTCTAATTATCTCTAAAATGAAAAAGAATTTCTTAGGCGTTAATATTGAACCAAAGTTGTTTATTTTAGCGTTCTGTAAGTTCTAACTTCTGTAAAAAGATAATTGATCACGTACAATGTACATGTCATGGATTTCTAAGTAAAAAATTTCAATGTTTTCTATTTCTTTTGAAAAGCATAACATTGGTCAGAATAGGAATCTAAACAATATACCAAAACTAAATTTCATGATTTCCCGGGATGGAAATTCTGACCCCAGGGCTGGACCAAACTTGGTATATAGTGTTTATGTGTAAAACATTTAAAATACATGTTCTTTCATGCTATCAGCACTAAATTGAAACCTTAATGATCTTAGGGGTAGAAGTTTTGGTATCAGGGTGGGACCAAAATGGTCAGTTATCAAATGAGTTAATTGAACAGTTTAAGCTTTATGTTAACTTCCATTCCAATTCTTTTCAAATTGGGTATGGAACATCTTTAGGACCAAGGGGACATAAATTATAAATTTCAGGACTCCTGCACCCCAGGGACCTAAAGGATTGGACAAAAACCGCCAACACTTGACCAATTCAGGAAAAAAAGTTCTCTACGGCCGCACATCTGTAAGATAAACTAAATGCACGGTGATGTAGGGCAGGAACGTTTCTACTATGATTATAAATTTCATGATCCTCGTTGTAAAGGTTCTGACTCCAGGATGAGGTCAAACTTGGTATGAAGTGTTTATGTGTAAAATATTTAAATAACATCTTCTCTAGTGTTATTGATACTACACTATAAATTGAAACTACATGTATATGAATACATACAAGAAGTAGGAAGTGTTGTACCACATTAGTAAAATAAAAAAGTCTCAAATAGTAAGGACAATAATCACTATAATAAATCTGGCACCAACCTGAAACCAAAACACTTATCCTCTTGGATCCATCTTCACAAGTCAAGGGTTATTGATTCGTTACCTCACACTAAGCCTTGACACCAGTTACCAATAAGGACATGGTTTGGGACAGCAATAATCAGCCAATGAGATTCCTTGTTTAAGATGCAAATTTGGTAGGACCGAAATGGTCTTACGTGGAGTACTTTTCTCAACATCATGAACATTGTGTGATTATTTTATTGGGGCTGAAACGATTCACCGAAATATCAATACTATTCAATATTAAGGCTCGATTCATTGTTTGATTCATTGCCTCGATTTTCAATTCGATACATTTATCACAAACGGGTTCAGTAAATTTCCGAAAACCAATCGACGGGCACAAATTCTACACCATGTTGTCGATGCCGCACCATGCACTTTTAGTTTCGTTTCTGATCGATTATAAAAGCCGTTGTCTGATTGACCCCACGCTAAGGCTGCAATAGGTCTGTAAGTCTCGTTTGGTTTCACTTTCGTTTTACTACTTCTGGATACAACAACGCTTGGAACATATACAGTCATAACAGCGAGTCAGCGCTAATATGCAATTTGTTGTATTGTTTTGCGATCGGCTGCACACACAATACCGGGAAAAATCTGTCATGTAGTTTATTTCGGT
Organism: Ostrea edulis; assembly: GCF_947568905.1. Taxonomy (NCBI): domain Eukaryota; kingdom Metazoa; phylum Mollusca; class Bivalvia; order Ostreida; family Ostreidae; genus Ostrea; species Ostrea edulis. The sequence goes on from NC_079173.1 coordinate 37,038,047, forward strand.
TCCTAGTCGATGATTCAGTAAGGAAGCGGTGGATACAAATATGTAGGTACGTAATATCATCATAGTTCAACAAATAATCATAATGTCAAATCAACACACGTGTGTATAAACTGACAGAAAATACTGGACGCCTTGTATAGTTATTTCAGAGGAGGAGTAGGCCTACAAAAGATTTTGACAGACGAACTGATAAAAATAAAATAATGAAAAGAATTTACTACAATTTCGGAAATTCCTAAATTGTGGGTGGGGGGAGTTATACTCCGTTATTGATTTCAACATTTAATAACATATTTTACTACATAATTCCCTTCTGCCAGAAAAAGGGAAGGGACACTAATATATTGTATCAATATAGAAGAAAAATAACCTTGCTAGAAAAGGGGGAAGGGTTGATAGGACACACTTGATACTACTTGCCTGTATGATTAAATTTTGTATTGTGTTTCAAGAGAACTCGTATATCTTTATTGTATGATTAAGTAAAAGTGTCACATGGACTTGATAAGAATGATTGTAAAACTCATATTCTGTGCTGATTTCAGAACTACAACTTTGTTGTGTAGTGAACCACTTTAAGTCAATAAAAACACCAACTTATGGTATATTACTTTTTTATAGACACAAAGTTATGAAACCTGCTAAGCAGAAGCATCTGCCTCAAAAGTACATGTAGGAACCGAAGTTGATACTACTACCAATATAACTGTACCAGACAACAATGAAGTGCATCTACATGATCACGAGTATACAGCATCAAACCCTCAGCATGTAAAAAGGTACAGTGTACGATACAAATATTGTCAATACCAGATACTAGTACATCAAACCAGATAGTTCAGTGGCAGGTGGTTTTTCTGTATGTTCTTCATTATCATTTCAGGATTATCTAAATTCATATGCACATCAAATACAATAATGGTATTGTTTTTGTTCTTACAGCTTCCCTTGAAGACTTGGATGTTGTAAACTTGCAGTGTGAAATATACCTACGTAATTATAGGAAATTATTCATGACAATTGGGAACATCATAATTAAAATACCCTTGAAAGGTATGTTTTAGCAGTTCGTTAAGGAAAAATGAGCAATGCACTTTCTATACACTGAGTAGTTATCAATTTCACAGGTCAGCGCAGATTTCACAATATTCAATTAATACCTAGTAATTTGGGGGGGGGGGGGGTATCAATATTGCTGTATCCACCATTTTCTGTGGATATTTTTCATATGTTCATGAAATTTTATTTGAAGGAATCATAGACACGGTTCTGAATGTCCATTCAACTAAAATACCAAAGTCAGAAGAATTGAAGATTGCAATGGATGCAACAGAAGTGACATTATATAACCAAATTGATATGAATAGCCAGTATTTTGCTTACATTAATTACAAGAGTCGCCACAAAGAAAAGACTTTAATGTGTATTACACCTGATGCAGCTTTTTTCCAATCTGTATGCTGATGAAAGGTGAAGATAACAAATAGTGATCAATCTAATAACTCCTACAAGCAATACAAAATAGATAGTTGGGCAAACACGAACCCCTGGACACAGTAGAGGTGGGATCAGGTGCCTAGGAGGAGTAAACATCCCCTGTCGACCGGTCACACCCGACAAATCTGATTCGGTAATTGTGAACCATTTTGGCATTTTAGAGAAGTTGCAAGTTGGTGATATGTTCTGACGGACAAAGGATTTTGTATATTTGACAAACTTTCAAATGACATGCATATGACACTTAATATCCCTTTCGTTCTTACAAATAAATCCCACTTCTCAAAAGAAGATGCACAACTTTGCTATAAAGTTTACAGATGCAGAAAACATGTTGGATGTGAAAATGAGAGAACGATTTTTTAAACAAAAAATCCTTAGCCATATTATATCATAGTATAAATATTGATCTGACAAAATAGTTCAGCTTTATGTGGCACATGTGAATTTGCAGGTTCCCCTTTTGAAGGAGATTGCTGATAAATCCTACAAACTTATTAGATTGATTGCATCTATATATATAGATATATATATATATATTTTTATTTCACTCAATCGACATACAATCGACATACATTTGCACAAAAGTAGATACAAAAGATAATGACGTACATACATGTATATATATATATATATATATATATATATATATATATATATATATATATAAAGCACTAAAAAATCACAACTAGGTACTGAAAATTTTCTCCCCAGCCCGGGGTCGAACCAGCGACTTACGGCACCCACCGCCTAGCAAGATTGTCAAACCAGTGCGTAAGTCCACTCAGATCTTAGGGGTAAACGTAAGGTTGGGTGTTATAATTGTTTGTTTGTGCTTTATATATATATATATATATATATATATATATATATATACATATATTAATGTTCATTTTCTTTTTCTGAGAGAGAGAGAGAGAGAGAGAGAGACTAATGGAGACAATTTTTCCCAGTCCATTTTAAGTTTATCTAATTTATTTCTTTCCTTATAACTATTCTTGTTGATTTGATACAATTGTTTCCAATCATTTATAAGGGCTTTAACTGTTAACTGATTTTTTTGGCATCTATTCCTATATATATATTGATTATTATAAGTAATGCATTGTATAACCTAAATGTTTTTGTTTTGTATCCCCAAATATAAAAGTTTTGACATCAAATTCTATTTCAATCTCCTTTGAATTGCAATATCTGATAAATTCTGATAATAATTGTTGTACTTTTGGATAATCCCAAAGTAAATGGTAAATTGTTTCGTCTTCCCTCTCACAAAAAGTGCATAGTTTAGAATCTACTCTACCTAATTTGTACATATAGCTATTAGTAGTTAAAATGTGGTGGTTAACTCTGTATTGAAACCATAATAATTTGGAATCCAATGTAGTCAAGAATGGCAGGTGTGCCCAGATGCCAATGTTTGCCCAACTCTAATTTTGCATTCCTTTTAGCAGTTATGTGATTGATCACTGTTCGCTATCTTCACCTTTTCTCTACCAAAATTATAGATTTTATGTATAAAACATTTAAATAACATCTTATTTAGTGCTGTTGATGATAAATTGAAACTATATAGTATTAAGAAGAAGTAGATAGTCCTTTTCCAAAATTGAAACTCCCTGGGGTAGGGATTTTTGCTCCATGATGGGACCAAAATTATCCTAGTGAATATTGTTTTTATCATTTGAAAGGCCTCTTTGATTTTATAAAACTTAAATGCATATTTAGGAAAACTAGAAAGGATCGCATCAAAATTGTGAAGTTTGCAACCCCAGGGTTTGACTCTATGACGGGTCGAAATTAGTCATATCGTATTAATGTTAGATATATAGAGGATATCTATATTGCGTGATTTGATATTTGGTTTCTTCAACGAGTTGATATGGTGTGTTTATTCGCGAGGCTTGACGCTTGTGAATAAATACACCATATCAACGAGTTGGATAAACCAAAATATCAAAATACGCAATCATAGATGTTCTATTTATCTCATACATCTTCTTTTCGCTTAGTTTTGAGATGATCCCAAGTATGGTACAAACAGCTGATTGAATTTGTGTTGAATCCATGGCTCAGACGTCGTACTTATCAATCTTCCTTAAGCGGGAGAAAACAGTACGCTTCTAATCGATTCATGTACATGTATACTATAAAGGACATTAAAAAAAAAACATGGATGAAAGAATTGGTTTAGAAGGGTTAATCACGGTTTTTCAATTCCAACAAAATAAAAACTATTGTCCGAGGATTTATTTTTTGACGTAGACCTGACCTTCTGATAAAAGTTTGATGTCGCTATCTTTTTTGAAATAAAACATATGTAACAACGATCAATGAAAATAACATTTTAATGCAGCATTATTAGAGTGTTCAACAGTTTAAAAGTAGAAGTGTTTGTGTATTTAGGATTTAATTCACAAGGCGTTTTTGAATCTGAGAGCGAGAGGCGTAAGCCTAAATTTTCAGCCCTTTATCGGTAATGGTGACGTCTCAATATGAGTGATCAATTCTCGAACGTGACGTTAAACATTACACTACTAACCAACTATAGCTCTTGGGGTTAATGATACTTTTAACTAATACTCAGGTGACCAATAGGTAAGGCAATTTTGCCTCTTGTTTTGTAATATATCCTTGTTTCATTCTAAAAGTGTTCATATGAACTGTGCAGGCTTTAAGCATTTCAATTCATTGACGCACAACTCTAAAGCTTCAGAACATTAAAGAAAACAACTCCATTTTAATTTTGTATTTGTGATTTGCATGCTAGTATTGGTTTTGGAATGTTTTAAATATTAATTTGCAAACATGTCATGCACAGTTGAAAAACTTCTTTTTAGCATTATAGCTATTACATGTACTCAAGATATAGGGTCTCACGGCCGGTGTGACCACACAACTGGGAGTGGTTACTCCTCCTACGTACCTGATCTGGTGTGTCAAGGGCTCTCTGTTTGTCCGACTATTAATTACAGTGTAATGTTGAACTCTTTCAAGGAACTATGGGACTGATCACTTTTCGTTATCTTCACGTTCACTCGAATAAAAATTCCCTCAAGTTTTGATATTTAAGTTTAATCCCATGATTGTATTAAAATACTGATTTTGATATGTTGTTGAAGACTATTTCTGGGGAAGGGGGGGGGGAGGGGCTAAATCTATTACAGGGGCTAATGCAAAGCACAGATTGTGTGTTTGTGTCTTGAACTTTCTTTATGACGGGTGAAGATAACGTACAATGATCATTTTCATAACTCCTATAAGCAATACAAAATAGATAGTTGGACAAACACGGACCCCTGGACACACCAGAGGTGGGATCAGGTGCCTAGGAGGAGTAAGCATCCCCTGTCAACCGCTCACACCAGCCGTGAGCCCTATATCCTGATCAGGTAAACGGAGTTATCCGTAGTCAAAATCAGTGTGCTAAGAACGGCCTAACAATCGGTATGAATCACGTCAGACATCATTTGACCCAATGATAGGTTGTGTTGACGAACTAGATCATTATAACGACATTGAAATTGCAAAATGCTGTTTTTGTTTAAAATGCAAATAGTTATGATTAGATAATTCTTTGATTGAATAAATTATTTCTCTAAACGATAAAAGGGATATTATGTTAAATGTACATAATACACTTATCTATCAGAATGATTTATAGTAATTTGTGTCAAATCTACACGTACATATGTACATATGTGCCGTATTCTTTGGCTATCACCGTAGGAATAAACGCAAAACCAACTCTAGAAATTTATACCCAATTTCTAAGATCAGAGACATTTTCAGAAATCCATGTACATGAATGTAATGAATTTGAACATTTCAGATTGTGATAATTTGTATTTAGTATATTTTTAATCCAACACAAAACCGCAATTTCATTCTCATCATTTCCATCCATATTCATTGTATTTGACGCTATGTCAATCAATGTTCTGTTTCAGTCTGTCCACACATTGTGCCAAAAGAAATTCTATATTATTTCATATAATTTCTTCTTGCAGGTTTATCGTGCTGTTACCAATATGCATTTTTACCATGAGAGTTGCACTTGCGCAGGACACAACACCCCTGGACGAATGTTTTCACAAATCAAATTCACTTCAGAGAGAGAGTGGAACATTTCATAATTTGATTAAAAAAGGAACCAATGTGATATTCATGGACTTGGTGTTTTCTCAGAGAGCTAATACAGACAATGCTGAATTCTTTGAGCGACAAACAGAACAGCGTTGGGTATGGATAGGAAAGAAGTACCAATATGTCCTGGAGTACACAGAGGATGTAGACGTGTACAGCTTTGGCCTTTTGAAAGCTAAACAAGAGTCGCTCAGTGTCAATATATCCATCGGCAGCTTTTCAGAAGTTTGTAAATCAAAGTTTGATATTTACCTTTCACAATACCTGCTACTCATGATAGATGAGAACACGACCCATATTTTTAAAGTACCAGATGGATACATTTGTCATTCAAACGTTATTGCCGATAAAATACGAGATTTTGTAAGTGATATATCGGGCGTTCAGATTGGATATGATTTTATGTGCATCGCGGATGATAAAGAGAAATTTCTACGGTTGGAAAATCCTCTATAAATATCATTGTCATTGTTATAATTATGTTGGTGTATTCTTTCTACCCGTTTATTATAGAGTTATCGTTTTATGTACGAGATACAGAAAACAGATTAGAAATGTACTACATGTCTGACTCGCCTTACAGCCCTGCCAGATTTTGTAGGTGTTTGATCTTTACCGGGAACAACAAGTACTACGCAGCAATACGCATTATACTTTTAATTACCATCGTTACGTCATTTGTATATTTACTTAAATCACAAGTATATGAGCAATGCAACTGCTCTATGAAATCCTCAAACATAGAACAGGATTTTCAACATGCTGAAAACTACTACACCACCTTAACTAATATCGTGTTGCTCGTCTGGGGTGTTGTCAATTTCTTTCTTCTCAATGTAGCATTGTTATTAAACTCTGATGGTGTATTTGACGCTTTCTTAATCTTTGACATTACTGGATTATGTAATGGTGATTTCTTCCTAAGACTAATACCAGTCGCTGTCTTCCTAAAGGATCATAAAAAACAAAGGACTTCGTTAAAAATCCAAAAGTTATCGCTGATTTTAACCTACAAGTTTTGGTCCAAGATTTTCTTCATTAACAGCATTACCTCCAGTTGTAAATGTCGTCTCGTGCGATACATCATTACATTTTCTATAAACGTTATACTGATCTTGTGTAGTACGTTCTGTCCTTTGGTTTGCATTCTTCATGCGTTTTATGTAAGATTCATTTCGTTGGTGGGTATGTGTATATTTTCCTCTCATATGAGCAAGATTTCAGAAACTAAGCCTTGCATTACTTGGATTCTTCAATTCATTGGCAATATTTTCATACATGGAGGGGCTCTGGCCTACATAATCACTTCTTACATTTATGCATTCAATATTTTCTTTTACGGTATTAGTTATCTTATTCAGTTTTGTATATACACTACGCTTTTAGCTGTACCTCATTTTTCTGTAGAAAAATTTATATATGTTATATACCTGACTTCTCTTGTGCTATACATTTGTCGCTATATCTATCAATTTACAAAACTGTACAAAAATCTATTAAAAGAGGTCCTTGATCTTACAGAGGATAAATGCATTCCTGTTAAATGTTTCAAGGAAATTGTTGATAAGTATTTTCCTCTTAGAAGAGAGGTGTTCTTTCTGTTTATAAAGATAATATCATCGGTTTTATTTTTTCTTATAATATTTGATACCATGCAGAGAGTCGGATATGTAAACACTGGAGCCCAACCAGATTTGACTACATTTATAACACTTCTCTTCCTTTTTGGACCTCCGCGAATTGTTGAAATCCTGCTTGTAACCGAGTTTACAAGCAGAGTCCATATGAAGCATTTAGAAATAAAGGAAATTGTCGAAGGAATGCGAAATGCAATGAATGACAACTCTAATACGACAGTTGATATTTTATCAGAACCAGAAATTAGCCAATGTACGTTTTGTAATTGTATATATAAAAAATGTAAAACAAATTTTGAACATCCTAAAATAAATGCTCCAAAACAATCTGACAATGAATTGGACAACAACGGAGGTACAGAAAGTGTGACATGTGAAAGGTGTGGGCAAAACATATGTTGTTTCGAAGATGGTCAAAATTGTTGTCGGTGTTGTTGTTCTTGTTGTTCTTGTTGTTCTTCTTGTTGTTGTTGTTACTGTGTACTTCGTTTCATATATACACTCTGTTGTGCGTGTATATGTCCAGGTCATTTGAATAAATGTGTGTGTTTGATATCTAAAGTAAAAACGAAAAAGGAAGTTAATTCAATCGACGTCGAAACTTATCCTTTTGAAATTGAATGTTGCTGCATCCTACTACCTGAGAATCAAGAGGACACCAATCCTATCACTCAGGAGGACACCAATCCTATCACTCAGGACACCAATCCTAAAACTCGAGAGGACACCAATCCTAAAACTTCAGAGGACACCAATCGTAAAACTCTAGAGGACACCAATCTTATTACTCAGGACACCAATCCCATCAATCAGGAGGACACCAATCTTATTACTCAGGAGGACACCAATTCTATCACTCAGGACACCAATTATATCGCTCTAGAGGATATCGCTCTTCTTAAGACTGAAGAGGACACCGATGTAGAGGATACTCTACTATAAACTCAATAAGACACTAAACCATTTAATTTGATTTAATTTAATTTAATTGATAGGACACCAATCCTAACACTCAAGAGGAGATCAACGAATTTTGCTTGTAATGTCATACATATGTATCTACGTCTCCAGAATGAAGTTTTGAGACTTGTTGATTTTACTCGGTCCTTTTTCTTCCGTTTGTTCTGCTTCTTTCTCGTGTCTAAAACTGTCTACGGTCGTTCTCCATAAATTATTGTTGAAAGTAATAGATATTTGATATGACAGGCCAATGTATCTATTGTTTTCAGGTTCATGGGCGTTGGGGTACATTGGGAGAGGGGTAAAAAGGGGGGATGTCTAAAATAAAACTATGTAGGGGAACTTCATTTCAAAATTCAACAGAAATAATTTGATAAATATGACAGAGTCTTCGGATTTGAGAAGATAATGACAGGAACTACAAATTAGTATCGAGGTGAAGAACCTTCAGTGACTTTGACCTTCTGACCATAAACATGAAACTGATATTTAAACCGAGACCAAGTGACTCCAGTCATAAAGCTAGTATTACTTCAAAATACAGGTCTGATAGAGACATGGGATTTTCAGAAATGATGAGATCTACAAACTACTATCCAGTGACCTTGACCTCTGACCTTTAACACAAACATTTATCTTTAACTTTCAAACCGGATTTCATAGAGATGGGGTTTTCAGAAATAATAAGAAGATACAAACAAGTATTAAGATCAAATGACCTTTAACCATAAAACTCGTATTATTTTTGAGATAGGATTTATAGAGACATGAAATCTTCAGAAATTATAAAAGGGTGCTGTGATCTACTAATGTGGATTTCCAGTGACCTTTGACCTTGATCATATAAAGTCCTATTCTTTCTGCGCTCACGGCCATTGAGGAGGGAGGGTTCTTTATCGTGCCACACTTGCTGTTTTTGAGGTATCATCTGAATGACCGCCACATCTAATCGCCTCTTACGACAAGCAAGGGGTACTGAGGATCTATTGGAACCCGGATCCCCACGGGACTAGATGGGATAAGAGGATGTTATGACGTACAAAGTAGTATCAAGGTCAAGTGACTCCAGTGAACTGGACCTTTGATCTTGATCATAAACTGAAAGATTATAAGAGATCTTCAACAGACTCTTTTGAAGTCTGCCTTTCGCAAATGTTTCGGTCGTTTTGATGATCTTATTTGTAAATAGAACCTGTCACTTGGTCAAATGTTGTCTAACGTTCTTTACACACTGATTATGGATTGCTCCAGCCACCTGATCAAGATAGAGGACTCATGACAGGTATGACCGTCAAACGGGGAATGCTTACTCTTTCTAGACGTCTGGTCCCTCCTCTGGTATTTCCAGGGGTCCTTGTTTACTTTGCCATTGTTTATAGGATTTATTAGATTTATCACCATTTGACAACTTCACTGGGGTTTTTAACTGTAACTGATATAGCTTACATTGGTTAAAATAATGCACTGTCTGGACATTCCTCAAGATTTTTTCTATGATTTTTCTCATTTTCATTCGACCCATTGAAATGTGATGTTTTGTATGCAGTATTGAAATGTGATGTTTTGTATGCAGTATTGAAATGTGATATTTTGTATGCAGTACTGAAATGTGATGTTTTGTATGCAACAACTTTATATGTATATTCGAGTACCATATTCAGACCATATTCAGTACAAAACTCTGTTGTATGTTTACAAATGTCTTCATAAACCTACTCCTGGATATTTCTCCGAATTGATAACAATATGCAAACCGACGAGATCGGAATCAGCCTGTCTGGTTACAGTGTCTGTAACCAGGACAAAGACTTATGGAGAGCGGATATTTGAATGACTTCAGCGACACTTTGGAACGGTTTGTCATGTGAAGTTAAGGATGTTTAGAAACTTGACAGTTTTAGAAGAGGTTTAGAGACCCACCTCTTTAGTCAGGCTTTTAATGTATTTTTGTTTTTTATGTTTATTTATTTTTGTCCCCTATGAAATTATGCCAATAGAGTTTTACCTTTTATTTTTTGTGACACTGTTTTAGAAATCGAGTATTTTTATGTGTATTTATTATTTTGTGACGCTGTTTTAGAAATTGAATATTTTTATGTGTATTTATTATTTTGTGGGTTTGGTGGTTGGATTTTTAGTATACTATAACGCGCTTTAGAGTACTTTTTATATAATGTAATATAATATATATCTATTTTATCATTTATAGTTGTTTGTTTTACGTCCATTCGAGACTATTTCACTCATATTGAGACGTCACCAGCTGAAAGTGAAGTACCACAAATTTAAACCTATCCATATCGCTCAGAGCCGTGACAGTAAAGGTACTTTATACATGTAATGTCATCGTATGAACGATACAATACCTTGGTTTTTAAGATATTAAACGAGAGACCCACAGTCCTTACTTTTATAAGCAGAGTTTTTGGCTACCTATGTTTAACGTGTAGATCGGACACAGCCAAGGTACGAGGGGGGTTCGAACCAACGACTTTCCAATAACGAATCGAATACTATATCCAGAGAACCACTTTACTACACGGTTAATTTTACTACATTACCTTGTGTACAATTCAAATTTCGCAGAGTCCATTTTAACATTCAATTTGAATGTTACAACTGTAAGGATGACAAGTTATCAAGACTCTCTGACCCACATATTTATAAACAATATATATATGTATGATGCATATCTTCTGATTAATGAAATGAAAAAGGTAAGATAACGAATGTATCAAATTAAGGTCAAATACAGGCCCCTGGAAACACGAGAGGTTGGATAAGATTTTATAAACGGGGACATCTCCTGTTGATCGGAGACACCGCCGTAAACATGAGATTCTCACTTCTAAATGTCGAGCGTTTGGCGAAAGGACAATCACTAATTTTGTTTACGACTTAGGTTTGACGCGGTCATGACATGAGTGACCCCCGAACTTGCGACCTTCCGGTTACGAAGCGAACGCTCTACCATGGAGCTACCATGACCGATCGTAATTAATTACATAACTTCGTTGAATCTGAAAGTATTCAATTCAAACAGGGGATGCTTACTCCTCCTAGGCACTTGATCCCACCTCAAGGTGTCCAGGGGTCCATGTTTGCCCAACTGTCTATTTTGTTCGTCTAAGGGAAATAACTATTGGGCAACTCGGAAATCGCTTAATTCCAACTTACTTGAAAGACCCATCACCAAAAAAAAAAAACAAACAAACAAAAAAAAAAAACAAACAAAAAAAACAAAAAAAAAATCTACGAAGATGATCAATGATGAAGCCGAGCATATTTTTAATATCAACTTCAGGGTACTTGTACGTAGAATAAGAGTGGTGTTGAACAAAGAAATGTTATGGATGACCGATCACATTATATGAATATTTCCCTTTACATTTCAATTCTAATGACGAAACAACTGTCTATGATGTCATAAAGCCTACTAGTCTTTAATCTATCGTGAGGCATGGTCTTGTAAAATGTGGAATAGTCATAAGTTTTGATGTTGTTGATTTAGAAAAAAAATTGTGATATTAAATTAACTGAAATTTCTGAAGAATTAATTTAGAATCCCCATCCACTTGATGTATACCACTTCTAGCATTTACTGTGGCACAATACGTCTAAAGTTTCTCCTTCGCCTCAGTTAATATTTTGGTGAGCAGCAAAGACAGGGGTTTGATAGAACATTTATTGAATCTGTTTGTAAGTGTTTTTATGTTTTGGAATCCAGTATACATGTAGGTACGGTAACTCATATTCGTTCGTCCCATTGACTAGGATATCAAATGATTTTGAAAACGTTCATCTTTTGAAATGGAACTTTGATTATTGTTTAACGTCCCTCCCGAGAATGTTTCACTCATATGGAGATGTCGCCATCGCCGATGAAGGGCTGTAAAATTTAGGCCTATGCTTAGCGCTTACGGCTTTTGGGTCTGCTTTGACACGGGACCTCGGTTTTTGCGGCCTTATCCGGACGACTGCCTCATTTAGTCGCCTCTTACGACAAGCAAGGTATATTGAGGACCTATTCTAATCCAAGGGAACTTTGAACATCAGTAGGATTACCAAAGGAGGAATTAATGCAGTTACGTTTCGCCAATTAGGACTATCCACAGGGATTTGCGGAATGAAACGGAACCTTTTAAGATATTTTATTTTTAAAATGTCAATGAAAAGTCTAACAGTTCTGTGGATCATCTTTTTTCTTTAACCATTTTATCAGTGTAAACCTCCTTGCGTATATTCACTAAATTACATAAACAAATGCATGATGATAAATTGATGAAAATAAAGACTAAAACAATTATCAAGTATCAGTCGACAGTTTCGATGTTTTATATCATTCAGTCATTGAATAAACAAAAACACGCATCTTTAATCACTTTCGCCTGGGTGTTACAGTCGAGTTGACATGTCGAGATCACCAACCAGGCTCTAGTAGCTAGTTTCAAGGCTTTGAATTACATGTATTCAGTCATATAAAACAATTGAATATTTTTTAGATCAATAAATCGTTTAGCTACCCTTGAAGTACATGTACAATATTCATCTCGTTCTCCAGGCTCGGGAAATATTGTATTGCTCAAGTAGTTAATTAAAAGCAATTTATTGACCTCAAAATATTAATAGCTGTATAGTGAAAGGTGGAGATAACGAACAGTGATCAATCTTAACTCCTAAAAAGAATACAAAATAAGAGTTGGGAAACACGGACCCCTGGACACACCAGAGGTGGGATCAGATGCCTAGGAGGAGTAAGCATCCCCTGTCGACCGGTCACACCCGCTGTGGGGCCCTATATCTTGATCAAGTAAACGGAGTAATCCGTAGTCAAAATCATTGCCTAAAAATCGGTATGAAACGCGTCAGACAGCATTTGACCCAATGATAGGTTGTATTGGCAAACTAGATCGTTATAACAACCAAAGAATTTGCAAAATGCTGGTTTTATACGAGACTGTTGAAACCCCTGCAGCATCAACTTGTTTGTCAGTAACCTGCCTTAATTTAAAAACTGATCATATGCAGAACAATCTCTTGCGTATCAATCGAATTTATAGATATAAACACCATACGCAGGTGATAATTGGAATATCGCTTACATAAATATGGGAAGTTGATGATTGAGAAGCTGAAGTCATCCCGTTTGTCATAAAGTGGAGTTGTTACATGTAGTTTAAGACTGATGTTTTTATGTCTAATTCAATTGGATATAATGAATCAACATATGAATGAAAATTACTTTAAAAAATAAAACGTCACCAATCTATCTAAATGTCGAGTTGAAGGCCCTAACTAGGGACATGTCCTTCTCGTGTAGCTTTTCAATCAATTCTGCCTCAAAAGAATATAAGAACAGGTCAGCTAACAAAGGAGCACAATTCGTACCCATGGGAATGACTTGTTTAACAAATACTGTTGGAAGACCCGATCACCAAAGACTACGAAGATATTGTCAATGGGGAACTCCAGCATACATTTAATATCAACTTCAGAGTACTTGTGCGTGAAATCAGATTGGTGTTTAACAAAGTAATTCTAAATTATCGGTCTTTTGGATAGACCATGGTTCCAACGTGTCACGGTATGTGTTAACACGATAAAAACCTTCTATAGCTCCTACAAGAAAATTTGTGGCGATTCACCTAATATGATATGTACATGTATCTACTACACGAGCGAAAAAATCATTAAATTGGTCGTAACATCTATATCCCATAGCTGATGGAGTACACTCGATTTCTTTACATTTTTTCAGTAATATAATGGAAACTAGTCGGGCATACTCAGTTGGCCATATATTTGTTTTTATTATAGACCCATCAATGTATCGTTTTTTGATAATGTGGATTTGTGATTCGGTTTTCCGGATCACCACACTGTGGTTTTCTGATTCCGTTTCAGTATCCTCTGAAACTGATAACCTCACAATGTAAGACCACGTTTTTTGTGGAAAATATTGAGGGCGTCACCAACAAAAGTTTGTACTTAAAATACAATTTCACTGCATGTCTATATGTTTGATAATTTGGATTACATTTATTATCTTATAAATGTGGATTTAAAATGCATAAGGGGGTATATAAGAAATTTATCATTACTACAGTAACTGGATCCGAAGAGTTGGATCGCGTCTCGTTGACAGACGCGGATCATCAGATCAAACTCGACGCAAAGAGTCTCGTGTTATCTGATGATCCGCGCATGTCAACTCGACGTGATCCGACTCTTCGGATCAAGTTACTGTAGTAATACATAATATATATCTATTGTACTGTACTACTATTTTACACTTAGTTCCTATCAAGGCATTATTTCTTTCTCCCCCCCCCCCTTTTTTTCTTTCTTTTTCTTTTTAGTAGTTTTAAAACCCTGCACAAGAAAATAACAAATATCTGTGACATATATTTAATAACATAATATTAACAATCTTATTGACAGAAAATCAGTAAACAAATACACCAAAACTTTTTTAAGTCCATGGATTAAAAAGAACCTTACTAAACTGTACACACACTAGCATTGAATAATCTATCAGATAGGTAACGAGTACAGGCTAGTTACTGAATATTACATCAAATTAGGTTTGGTAATAAATGGTATTTATGATGCTACATCAGGGTGTACATGAGGCAATATATTTTATTACTATATACTACTGAGAGAAGAGAGCATTTGAAACCAAATGATTTAATGTGCTCGTGGAAATGATAGGTATTATCTACACATCTTGCTGTTTATTGGATAAAAAAAACTTGATAATTCTTATACCCATGACATTCCAATCTTAGAATTTGTATTTAATAATAATAATAAAAAAAAATAAAGATAGAAAAGTTCAAAGAAATAAAGATCTAGGTGGCTTTCAGCATGTACCTAACCCACAATAGTACCTATTCAAAAAATATATATATAACATTCAAAGTTGCTGAATACACTAAATGAGAAACATGTATATTCTTAATATCAATTACAAAGAAACTAATACATCAAATGTCAGTACATATATTGCACATGTTGGTTTGAGAATCAAGATATGAATAACACAAGATATGGATAAAAATTACATTGTTTAATGGCGTTACCTATTTTAAGATTTTCTTTTAAAGCAGGTACAAGCCACCATGGAATGTACAAATTTTGATTACATACATGGTTTCTGACAGAGATTGACAAAACAGAGACAAAAATAAGAACTGAATACAATGTCTGCGAAATCATTGTTCAGATTTTTTGACAATATGGACCAAAAATTTCTTATTATTGTCTACTCAAAGTCTCAGCTCAAGTCTTCAGTGATGTGGTTTTTTTAACCCCTAACCAAACTGCAGACTGCGTATGAATACGTTACCGCTTGACAACAACCTTTTCCTTTACACACGTTTCAGGCTACTGCTTTGCATAAAATAATAGTTAAATTTTGTTTCTAAGCTCCGATTATCTTAAAAGTTTCCGATTAATAATGGACTTTCAATATCTACTGACTAGAGTTTATCACCTAAATATGGCGATATTACAACCAAGTTTCTCACAACATGGTACAAAGACAAAGTGGTGAGATTAAAACACTAACATCTGGAATGATTTGGATTTTAAAAAATCTTTGTTAACATTGGAATGGTTTAAAGTTTCTGTAATCTGTTTAATAAGAGTTGATTCACAAATAAAAACAATTAAAACAAAACAAAAAAATGGAAAACCATTACATTAATATTTCTTTAATATTCATTCAAATGATATTTTAAAAATTTGTATATATCTAGAAAATTACAGGTATTATATTTATCAAAACTAGCTATTTAAAAACTCTATCAAAAAACATATACTTTTTATTGTAATAAAATAATCCAAAATCTGATAAGAATGAAACTTCTTTTGTTTCACGTAAAAACTTTGTATACTGAACATTGCAATAAAATCAAAGGACAGGGGCAGTACAACCAAATAGGTGAAAAATGCAACAAAGCCTTGTGCATATTGTAAATCAAATAATCCATTAAAAACACACAACCTGGTTCTCTGGGGTCAATACAGTAAATTCAAATAATGACTTCAGTAAAAACAACCTTTTCAAGATGGAAAAAGGAAAGAAAGAAGAAATAATGCACAATTATAAAAGCTGTAAATATATAGTTTTTGCTATCAAACATCTTAATTTAAATGTCAATTTCTCATATCATACACATGTATGTGTTTGCATATGCTTTTTAAGTATCAAATGTGTTATCATTTAAAAGTGTGAATTAATATTTGTAAAAGAAAATTTGTGTTAAAATAAAGTGAAACCATACAATTGTAAATATTAGCAAGACAACCTATGAAATAATGGGTCTATTTACACCGAGTGACTGAATACAATATTGATACAAAAATATCACAAAAGCACTTCTAACTCTGTTCTGTATCTATATTACCTCTGACGTACGACAACAAGGACAATATCTGACTGCAAATCAAGCATGCTAAAAACACAGTATACATATGTCCTTATGTAATATTTCCTTTCTGATGAAAATCACCTTAATTTTTCTTCGATAACTGATTAAGTAAAATATCCAGGATACAGAAATCATGCCACATTAACTCCTTTTTCCATCAGAGTGCCAAGTTTCACAAAGTGCAAAATGCCATTTCCAAAGTATTACAAAATACAGGCACATGTATGCACCTTATCATAGGAAGAGCAAATATGTAAAGCCAAAATAAAAAGCTGAAACAGAAAGAGTAATGACACTAAAGCTGAATCACATCAATGCCGATAAAATCTTTCAAGAAAATCTTTCTGGAAATTCCAATGACAATATGCCCTGCACAAGTCACATCAGCAATACAAAAAAAAGAAGAGATTTTGAAACATTTTTATGCACAAGTCACAATATGTAAATTCTTTGAAATAAGTCCAGCAATAAAGCAGGTTTTGCTCATGTCGGCTTTGGTGGAAAAATCTTCTGGTCTATACACTAAGGTTTCAGCTGTATAAATTCACTAGAACAGTTGAAATTTTGCTATTCAGTGTTCATGTTTAATGCTAATTTAGAGTTGGGAATGATTGGAAAAGAAAATCCCATGTACACCTGACTGAATCTTTTCCCCTCACCTTTTATCATGTAAAAGCATCAATCAGGTGTAAAATAAAAAAAAGATCCACTGCAATGATACTGGCCAGACTATGTTAAATATCTGTGATTATACTGATTTTTTTCTCCACCCTGGGGGGCTTTTCTGGGGCAGCCACATGCCACGGCGACAGCTCATCACTTCCATTCACTGTGGACCTAGTATGTGTAGAGTCAGACTTATTTCGGGGAGCACCCCTGCTGGTTGCCTTGGGAACTGGCAGACTAGTTGAAGAAGATTTTGCTTTAGGGCCTTTCGTCCCAGCCAAAGCTGAATCCTAAAACAGAAAATTTGCCACCTTCCATCATCAAAATCAGGATGTATAACTAAGAATAGGGCAATACAGTCCGAGGACTCTGGACAACTGTTCTTCATGCCCCGATGTCTTGGTAAATTTAATCCTTTTCATGGCAATCTTGTTTTTATTCTAAAATTACTACCTTAATGATTGCCATCAAACGCTTTTAATGTAGAGATGATTGATACAATCAAACATGCAATAATTCAGAAAAAAGTAAAATAGTACTGGACTACAGGCATTGAAGGTCCAATGCTTTAACAAGTTACCAATCTAAAACTACACGACTGTATATAATCTGTAGTAGAGTGCATGTAAATAAGGAACTCTCCTTGATATCATAAAAATTGCATATAGTATTGTAAATATTAATGAAAGAAGTCTTTATTCTTACATAAATCAGTTCATTAATGCATACATAATTTTAAAAAAAAAATTCTAAAAAAAAATATCAAAAGTACAGTAAACAACCATCTTTTTCTAAACAGTAAAAGTTTAAGCACTTGTGTTACATCACCATTAGTTTATTACTGTACACCCAGTAATGTTGGCATCAGGCAGATACCTCTCAATACAGTGGTTTTGAAATGTTGGTACTTTATTATTGGGGGGGGGGGGGGGGGGGGGGGGGGGGGGTAAAGTAGATTTTTATTTCATACATTTATCATTGATATGAATGGAAATTCTGGTGCTTTCATTTGAATGAAAATTTTGAAACATTTAATTTGGGTCATCTTTAGTAATCCACCAAACAGCCAACATTTCCAACGTAACAGAATCACCAGATAATACAGTATTCGTTCTGTTGCTGACCAAACACAGGAATACGTGAAGCTGATCAAGCAGAGGCAGCCATATCAACGGACTCAATCAGCTTCAACATACAGATCTGCAAATGGTCAGTTTCAAACCTAATATGTACTTGTTCACTTTATCAAGTGTTATGTTATCATAGACATTCCACAGCATGTAAGATAGGACATAAAACATACACCCCCCCCCCCCCCCCCCCCCATACTAACCATAAGGGATCATTTTGTTTACAGCACACAAATAACATCATATACAAAGGAGCACTACATGAACATACAGTCTGGAACACTATGAGTATCTCTAAAAATCATGTTGAAGGAACCTTTTTCCAACCTTTATAAACCATATTATTGTATCTATCTTTGTTATTGATTATAAAATTATAGACAGCAGTTACTCTAGCATATATAAACTACCAACCAAACATGTGCAATTTTCCATCGCCATCCTATGTCATATAGAGAGAAAAAAAACATGATAGAATTTAGTTATTTATTCCAGTTGATGTATCCCAGGAATACTGAATAAAAGGTATATGTAATTCTAGTTAGTGATATAGAAAATCCACATTTCCTCCAAAATGTGTACCAATCAGTTTATTAACAGATTTAAACCGCCAGACGGAATTGATGTTAATTTGACTGGAGTCCATAAAAACACTGAATAAAAAAAAGCTAATTTAATTTCTTTTATACTTTACCATTTTAGAATATATCGGTAACCAGCACAAGATGCCGACAGTTCTAAAATTTAGAATCAATACATATACACGATTTTTAATTACACAAGTTAATACATCATGTAAATGAATTAAGCTAACCCACTCCACACAGTCACACATCATTAATGTCTTAAAACAAATTCCATTCAATGCAGTACAACGTCACCACACATTCAGCAAACTCGACAATGCAGTGTCGTAAAATGACTACAAAGAAACTAGCAATGAAAAGTAAACATCAAAACAAAAATATTGTGGTTAAATCTACACGAAAGCATGCTCTACAGTGAAAATAACTACCAACATCCACTCTATATCACGCTGCCCTATTCTAGTCTACACTACTCTGCAATACTGGGTAACCTTTAGATATCTCATCGATGGCATCAAGTGCAAAAATGGAATATCAATGTACATCTTCTTATGTTTCTTTGTGTTTATCACTACAGATATAGCCATGTCACTAAAAACTCTGTTCTAGGTAAAATAAAATTTAAATAAATTGAAGACCACCAACGTGTGTACCACAAAGGTAACAAAAATTTTCAATTTTATTATAAAATAATTATTAACTGAATTTTAACATATATTCCTTATAAGCACTTGATGCCAACAATGAATGGTGAAGGTCACATTGTAGAGAACGAGAAAAATACAAAGACTTACAACAGAGGTGGCGGGGTGGTGGTGGTGTTCCTTTTTGGAGGGCAGTGGGATTCCAGACGTCGTGGTAATTACACTGGACACTGGCAGGGCAGAGGTGGATTTAAGGACAGGGATAGCAGAGGAGGTGGGGGAGGGAATGTTGGATCCACCTCCCTGGAGGGCTGAGGTGGACTGGGTGTGGGGCTTCCTGCTTGAGGGGGCGGGGATACTGCTGCCTAGGCGAGGGATACTGGATGGCTTTGCTACCTCAGAGTTGACCACTTTTCCTTGTGGCTCCCTATTCTTTTCTGATGCTTCCGATTCTTTGTCCACATTTTCCACTTTACTTGGAAGTGGAGCTGTGGATAAAGGTGTTTCAGATTCTACTGATTTTTGCTTCACAAATGGATTGATGTTAGATGGGGCAATTTCTCTATCTGGTGATTTTAAAAATGGATTGGTGGATCTGGCCACCTTAGTTTCATCGCGGGTGGAGTTAGTAGTGTAAGGATTGGGGATTCTGCTCTTGGGTCTGGGTGCTGGTTTAGGTCTCTCTGCCGTACTACAATTTGACGAACTCTCCTGTATTTCATCATTATTCCTCTCAATCACCACAGAATCAACATCAGAAACAGATTCAATGTTGGGAATTGTTCGAGGGACAACCTTAGGAGGAGTGATGCGACTGGCAGGTGCTGTAGTGTTGAAGCGTGGAATTTTAGAAGCAGTTGCTGGGGGCGATTTGGGTGACTGTGGGTGAGACAAGGCTTCCGAGAGCTGTGATATGGGTGAGGATTGGTCGTTCTCTATTGGTGAGGCACAGGAGGACCCTTCAGAACTCTGTGTTGCAAAAAAGAAGCAAAGATTCTAATAGCTTAAACCACAATAGATTCCCACTACACAAGGTATAATTCATGTTTGGGGATCTCCATAGATTTATTCTTACTATGATCTACAAACGTGTGAAGATTTATGTAGATGTGGACACCACCCTTATGATGTTTTTATCATACTAAAACAATTGACATCCAAATATTTTGATTTTATTTTAGTGTTTATCTGTAAATAAAATAAAAATATCATATAGAACTTTTCAGCTTTCGTCTGCCATTCTTTCTCCCCAGCATGTGAAGACGACATTACCCTATTTTGGGATTAAAACTCCTCTCCAGTATACAAATTACTTTTCTATTAGTTTAAATACATGGCATCTATATTACAAAAGCTAATTGTCTGTTAAGAATTATCTTCAGCAATGATTTGTATATGGTAGATGTAATCATTTCATATGAACAGGTCCGTAAGAATATAGTAAATCACTTTTTTTTCAGAATGGTGTTCTACAAATGTATTATACTTCCATCTGATGATACAACATCTAATTTACTAAGAAAATTTATTTTCATAATTAAGAAAATCTCAGGTATTTAAACATTGAATGTGATTTATATATGTGTTAGAGAATGAAAATACTTCCTTTTTCCATATACGCGTGTGTGAGTGCTGAAAGTTCTAGAAAATGTACTACGGCATGTTTTAAGGTTCAACAGTCAATTCTATAAAGAGATCTTTCACAGGGTAACTATCTATAATATTAACTGGTCAGTAGAAATGAGACATTTTATAGGGTTTCTAACTAATTCTTTGGTCAAGATATTTTACAAGGCCTCTATCTAGATAGTATTCCATGTTACCTACATGTTGACAGGATGCAACCAGTACCTACCCTAAGATACAGAGCACTTAAAACACTCAATAATTTAGAATACAAATTTGACATTTATACCACAAATATATTAAATTACATGGAATCAAAACATCTACTTTCAGTTACACCTGATATGAAAAATCATTTATCTTAAAGCTTATTTGCATATATGGAATTTAAACTTAAGTTTGATTTACCATTAAATTCTAAAAGAATATAATTGAATGTAATATTTAGGTTCTACCTAGTCATTATTGTAAATAACCCAGTCCATTGAAGCATGAAAATTAAGTAAAGCAAGGAACATTTAGAAAATAAAGTCCTGCACAACCAGATCGTGAAGCGCAACTAAATTCAAAATCAACCCAAGAACATTAGAAGATTTTAGAAATGACAGACCACGAGACAGTGTTCTGCTTACCTGTGAGGGAGATTTTAACCTGGGTGGGGCAGTGTTTGCATCAAACACTTCATTGTCTAGCTAGGTCGATCAGATCTACAGATACAAAAATCAAAATGATTATTCACATGATAATTAATAAATGTTTATTCGGTATATACATACCTACATATATAGATACACAAATACCAATACTGATGAAAGATTGAAAGCTCCAATGGGGTCCTTTGATGCACGGATGTTGGTACAAGGAATCACTATGGTGGTGGTTTTCAGTGGTTATATTACTATGACTATCATCAAAATACATCTATTCACCCACACACACACACACACACACCCCTCCCCCCACCCCATGAAGAAACGAATTATATCATCATTTCATTGAATGACAAGTTAATTTTAGCATACAATTCCCTATAAGATCTAGTATTAATCAGAGATCAGAGGATTGGGGAAACATTAACCTGTCGTTATGCATTCCTGATATAGATTATTTTTTGGTTATAGTTCAGCACATTGTTAATAGCTGGATGTGGCATCTTTTAATACTTAATTGTGGCAGATGGATGTGGCCTCTTTTAATACTTAATTGTGGCAGATGGATGTGGCATCTTTTAATACTGTGGCAGATCAAGTTGGCAAAAGACACCAAATTGCTGAATATACCCAGTAAATTTAGAAGCTAACCAGTAGATTAAAAACAACTCGTGACAAAAATAAGACACCAAAATTGATCGAAGGTCAAAATTTGATGAAATGATACTTTCTCATATTGTTTAGTATCTAACATTTACAAGGCTTACCCTTTGTAACTTGAAGATGAACTTGTCTTAGAGAAATGTCCTCTTCTTCTTGGACTATTTAACAAAAAAGATATCAAATATTTCAAAAATACCTCATATAGCAATGGGATATCAAATCTTGCACCCATTCACATAAATCAGTCTTGAGGGCATCTGCATACATGTGTATACACAGCACAGACAAGCACCTGTTTTTGAGCTCTATAAAAATCTATTAAAGCCAATAGCACAAGATCTCTACACATGATTATTTTCAATTACATGTATATGGTATATATACCAACATACTACATGACATGATGATGAATTGCATTAGAACTTACGAAAACAGACTAAATATATAATGATTTCAATGACATTAGGATCTAATTAAATCACATTACCAGCACTTTGATGTGCATACTGGTATTGTATATGGGTTTTTTTTTCTGACACAGTGCTATAGTAAATTTTGAAAATTTGGTTCAGACATATATCTAAAGAATGCTTTCTATGAAATAATAATACTGCAGTATATGATTAAAGCTTTACAGAACAAAAACAACCACTATGGCTTTGATCATGGCAAATTCATTCTTGAACTTCAACAATCACAAAGAAATGACCTTGAACTTCATTTGGTTGGTTAGTTGTTGGATCACCAGCAGTTAGGTGAAGTGCCACAAATTTAGACCTATGCACGGGGCTAAAGGCCTTATAATATGTAATCCGTACAGGTTCATTATCATGCAAAAGTCTGCTGCAAGGTCTCATCTAACGGACCTACAACTTTCAATTCTGCCATGCCCTTGGTGAAGTCACTAACTGTTTTAACAAATCATGCCTGTCACGGCCTGAATTCAAACCTGGGTCTCCCACATATGTAGTGAGTGATGTAGCAACTGAGCTGTGGTGGTGACACCTCACATAGTTCTAAAGTGATGACCAGGGTTAACATTGCAAACAAAGAGATAGAGAGACAAAAAGATCAAAATGTTTCTACATGGGCACCAAAAAGTAAAGGTAAGGGATACACAATACACAGAGGGAGAAGACCAGCTACAATTGTTGATAAAACATCACTCATGATTGTTTTCACACCCATTAACTGGTCTGTCCTTTCATATTTGTTTTATTTTAATTTAAAAAAAAAAAAATACTAATTGGTTGTTATTCAACATCTCAGCAAGATTATTTCACTCATATTAAAATGTCACTGGCATAAATGAAGTGCCAAAAATTCAGACCTATACTAGGTGCCCCAGGCCATTTAGCAACATGCTTACAGAGACGAGGGACATCTGTTAAAAAGGTTGTCATCCAAAAGTTAGATCAGTGACTCTCACTACAAATATGTATGTAAACATGCATGCTATCTATTTTCCAAAATTTTAAAACAGATTTAATTTGTTTTATCTTTGTTTCTTATGTATACTGCATTTTAACTCTAATTAAATTGGATTTGTATATATATATATACAACACATTTAACAAAATATGACCTGTATGTATTCTGTATATTGAAGTAAATATTATTTATTGAAACCATTTACTAGAATGTATTATGTTAGAGGTTCGGATATATTATAACGGTTATAAAATATACAAACATGCATGTGTAATGATTGCACACGAGGTTAAATTTATTTTTAAGCTGAATGATGAAAATGAATTCATAAAATCTCATTGTTCCAACAATTTATAATGAATTTTGTTTTTGATTTAATATTCTATAAATTCACTTTCAAGTGTGCTATACACAGAAACAGTGTTGGTGTTGTTGTTTTTAAACTCGTTCAAAAATGTCCTATACACACCAACTATACATAATACATGTACATCAAAAGTTTTCATTGGTACATTCTTGTGTAAATTTTCAAATTCCATTTAAGATTATGTGCCCTTCCCACTCAATAAACATGTCCACAAAAATTGCTTAAATCTTGAGGCCATGGAATTGTGTGAACGAACCCCCCCCCCCCCCCCCCCCCCCCCCTGTCAAGCAAAAAAGAGAACACAATGGTTTCTGTACAATGAATGTGTTAACAGGGAAATACAACAACAACAAAATCATGAGCTACACACAGAGAACAAACAGTGCCTCACAAACAATATATACCTGTGGGGTGCATCAACAATATCTATTGAGGGGAGGTCAACTTTAAGCTGAGCCTTTTCTTCCTCGATTTTATCGCCTTCTTCATCAGAATTCTCTTCGTCGCTGCTATTTTCAGTGCTGTAAGCAATGGTGTGTAAAACAGGGTTAGGCGGGGTATGTGATGATGCTAGACAACAGTATGACTGTCTCTCGGTACAGACAGCAGCTCGGGGCAAGCACAACACACATAGCAAGGTTTCTGATGCATCCAATTAACATGATTATTTAGGGTCTCTAGCAGAAACAGAATCAGTACTATTCAGCAGGCTATAGAAGCTGTCAGAGCAGGCATTAAGTATTCAATGTTTTCTTTTATATACATTTACTTCGCTTTTCTTTTCACTTGGTTTTTACAGTCCTACACAAGATACTTTTCTGCTATACATTTACATTTCAAGGATGTCAATTATCGTCATGCTACATTTCAAACAAGAATACGATGCTAAACTAAAATTTGAAACCAAATATTATAAGAAATACAGTAAAATAGTGATAATCAAAAAAACGTAATAAAACTGTATATTTAAAAAATCTCTCAATTACACTGCTATTTTGAGCTTAAATAGTTATGTTCTCAAGATATCATCAAATTTGCCTGCCCTCTTACTGAGAATTAATAATTATTTAATTCTTTCTTTATGCAAATCTAATTGCATTCACTTTAAAATCTGCATGCAATCAAATATGATTTCAAATAAATGCCTGTTGGTACCCTTATGCATTAAGGAAGCTGCAAGATATTTCAAGTAAGTTAACAAGAAAAGCAGCATAAATGTCATAAAGATGACCCTGATATTTATATATATATATATATTCCAGTGTATAGTGCAGTGTCTGAAACTATAATTGTAAAAATTTCAGGCTATGCATACAGATGATCACTGCTGATGAATGACTCACTAGAGTTAAACAATATATTTCCAATTGACATATATCAAGCTTTTCGCTTTCATTTCTTCCTACGAAATTTTTTTTGCTCAAACTCAGAAAACGCACTTTAAAATTCTAAAATGTTTACACCCATGACATCACAACCATGACACATCAAAACATAAGGATTACGCCTTCTGTTTATATAACACGACGCCTTCTGTTTATATAACACAATGTATGGGTATTAGTTTTGGTGCATATTTAAAAGGGGGTATTTACATATATACAGTATAGACATGAATATTTAATATACTTTGACAATACCAACCTTCTACTGTCACTCTCCTGAAAACTCTCATCCTTTACATTGACTTCATTCACCATTGACGGAGCTAAATTAACAACATACATGCAAGTTAGTGCACAAGTCAATCACTGAAAATGCATTAGTTCAACAATTCCAAATCTTGCACAAACTCAGATTGTTCAAATGAAAATATCTTCAATGCAAATAGTTAGAAAGTACAGCTGTCCCAAAAGGTCAGCATCTTCAGCAGGAGTCCCCCAAGCTCCTGTACTGGGTCATATCTGACTTAACCTTGCTTACATGACCTTGACTTTAAGGTCTTGCAGATTCCACTTTTGGAAAACATTGTGTCATGCATAAGTATTTAGTACATGCATGAGTATTTGAATGGGAAGTACATGTACAATGGAGACTTTATATACACCTTTTTTCAGCTCCTCCTCCAGCTTGGCCTTGAAGATGTTACATTTCATCTGGTCTGGGGGTATCTTGGTGGCTCCCCCCGCAAACTTGACCTGATTGTTTTGGAAGCTGTTGACGTTGTGTTTAGGGTGGGGAGGAGCAGTGTTGTGTTTGGGCGCTGACTCATCCAGACCTTTAAGTTTAGCCTGAGCAATCTCAGATGCCTCTAAATGACCAAAAAAAAAAAATTATCAATAAATAAAAAAAAAACTACAAGTCTGTGAATGCAATAGCAATATTTGTTTGAATTATAACAATTCTTCTGAACTATTGTTTCAAATAATCTACCGCTAAAGGTTCTGTACGTAGTATACAGGTATTTTCACATTGTCTTCATACACTTATAAATTTTGCACTTTTTACTTTTCAAGCTTCAAACATAAAGCTGTGAATTTCAAAGCTAAAGCAAGAATACAAATAAATTCAAGAATTTTCTCTATAAATTCATGCAAAATACACAAAATAAGACGATTAATTAAAAATTGATTTTTAAAATGCTTGCATAATGAGGGGGTAGTTCACAACCATGCAGGGGGGATAACAATGTCAACTCACCTCCTTGAGCTAGCATGGTGAAAGAGGAAGAACCCATATCAATAAAAAAAAATCTATACACATGCACAGGAAAAAGGATTCAGAGTGTGTGAAACTTATCAAAGCATATCATTCTGTAAAGGTTTCATGATTCCAAACATAAAAAGTTATCTTTTTTTAAAATGGCAATCTGGAAAAGAGACTATTAGTCATGCTTTTACTGCAGTATAATAATAAAGCAACATGAAGGAAAATCATTATTCCAATTTGTGCGTCAGAAAAAGTACCCCAAAAAAAGTTGCTACGGTGGATTCAGACCTCACATATGCCCCCTCCAAAATTCCATACTACAGGGCAGTCAAAATAAATTGTCTGTTTTTTTAATTAAAAAAGACTCAGGAGCTTCCATTAGAGCTGCACACTAGACCCAGATAATGACTACATATACCACAGAGTACCCTGTCATGTAAAACCACCCCTACTGCAACATTAATTAATAATGACTACATATACCACAGAGTACCCTGTCATGTAAAACCACCCCTACTACAACATTAATTAATAATGACTACATATACCACAGAGTACCCTGTCATGTAAAACCACCCCTACTGCAACATTAATTAATAATGACTACATATACCACAGAGTACCCTGTCATGTAAAACCACCCCTACTGCAACATTAATTAATAATGACTACATATACCACAGAGTACCCTGTCATGTAAAACCACCCCTACTACAACATTAATTAATAATGACTACATATACCAAAGAGTACCCTGTCATATAAAACCACCCCTACTACAACATTAATTAATAATGACTACATATACCACAGAGTACCCTGTCATGTAAAACCACCCCTACTGCAACATTAATTAATAATGACTACATATACCACAGAGTACCCTGTCATGTAAAACCACCCCTACTGCAACATTAATTAAAAATGACTACATATACCACAGAGTACCCTGTCGTGTAAAACCACCCCTACTGTAACATTAATTAATAATGACTACATATACCACAGAGTACCCTGTCGTGTAAAACCACCCCTACTGCAACATTAATTAATAATGACTACATATACCACAGAGTACCCTGTCATGTAAAACCACCCCTACTACAACATTAATTAAAAATGGTCTCAGAGGATAGGTCACAGATTTATCTTTGATGTCTTTAGGTTTGACTTAATCCATCACTTCCATTTGTTAAGACTTTGTTGCCCTTTCTTAACAGATGGAGGTTGAGTATACAGATATTCTGTGTTGTCATCTACATGTAGCTACTTTGTGGTTTATATCACGTTAAAATCAAGATAAAAGGAGAGAACAAAGAAATATAGATTTTAGGTTTGATCAGAAATTATCTGTATTTCATAAACCTTAATCATCTCATAAATACAATCCAAAAGCAACATGCTAATTAGAGACTTTGTAGAGCTAATTATATGCTTCACACACTTCAATTTGGGAGTAAAGCATTTCCAAAGATGTAGAGAAAGCAGTCCGATTATATAATTATCATCATTTAAATATGAAAACTGGTATAGAATTACTTCAGATCTTATCGTCAATTACAAATACATGTTCACAGTGATACTGGGTATGACAAACCTTGTAATGGAATATTCCATACAAATGTACTTATAGACTCAACCTTCACACTGTGTGCAATATGTACTATAATTTTGGACTCTTCCATACAAATGTACTTAGAAATAGACTTGACCTTCACACTGTGTGCAATATGTACTATAATTTTGCATTCTGTGCAACCAGTCTTCCAAAGCAAGTGATATGTTTATAATTACAACATAAACATTGTCCCTGATTAAGGGTGGTTGCTGACAGCAGTGGTGTAATAATATACTAAGAACAATCAGTGAAGAGAGTGGTCTCACAAGACTAG
Organism: Ostrea edulis; assembly: GCF_947568905.1. Lineage (NCBI taxonomy): Eukaryota > Metazoa > Mollusca > Bivalvia > Ostreida > Ostreidae > Ostrea > Ostrea edulis. The sequence continues at coordinate 37,067,030 of NC_079173.1, forward strand.
TGGTTGCTAACGGTAGTGGTTGCTCAAGACAATATTGTATTTCAGTGAGCTATTAGGGATTCACTCAGGACCCAGATTGGTCCCCAGGGTGGAGCACAGCCTTCCAAGTCAATATCTAGTGCCCTCTTTTATCTCTAAATCCTGAATCCACCCCTGGGAGGATGGGACAATGAAGGTGTATATTATATAGACACTAGAGAGAGATGTGTCTGTTCAAACTGACCTCTGAGGCTGATTTCTGGTTCTGGAGGGGGAGGAGGGAGAGGCGCCCGTGCTTTGGAGGACCCCGTTGCTTTAGGAGACGTAGGTGCATCCACCGTGTCAGACGCTTTCTTCTCATTCTCTGTTTTAATGAGAGCATCTAATCGATCCATAGCTGAATGGCCACCTGAAATTGAACTTCAACAATTACCTCCTGACCCTTTTCAATTGCATCACAACAAATGAGCACACTAGTAAATAAATAATTCAGTTGGTCAAGTACAGAGTACAATCCTTCATGATTACAATTTCACAAGCTCATTACCGGACACAGAGGGAGAAACTGCACCATTAATCCTGGGAGATTTCGGGGGTGGAGTTACGGGTGTGGCCTCCGGCTTTGTCGGTGACTTAGGAGGAGCTGTAATTGTTTCCACCTGAACTTTTCGCCTGTAGGATAAGTATAAAATTCCATATTAACTCATAATATACACTCTGATCAAGTTTTTCATAGACTCTTACGTAGTTTTTCCATCATTATTTTAAACAAATCTTTAATAAACAAAGAATCAGGGACAACAAACCTGTGCATTGTCACACAGGTACAAATTAAAAGCATAATTTGCTACAACCATTGATTTTTTCCCATATGCATGCATTGTCAACCGTGGGAAATGAAAATGACTTTGTTACCGGCTAGCAGTAGTTCACTAGAAACGCGTCCACCCCTACCTCTCTTTCTTCTCCTCCTCGCGTCGTTTCCGTCGTTCTGTCTCCCGTTTCATGGCCTCCTCCCGTTCTCGCTTCTCAAATGTTGGACGTCTTGAGTACCTTTGACTGGCTCGCCTTTCGAACCGAACGCTGCGACGAGCACGACTCACAGAGGACGTCTGATATTCTGTCCTTCCACTGAAGAAACAATTTATTGAATTCAGAAACTCTACTAATATGTGTGTAATTTTTACATTTAGGACAAGTACCTGTACTATATTTTTACAATAGTACTATCCAATTTTTTTTTTAAAAGACACCACTGGGAATTAGAATTACTTAAAGTATTGCAATTGTTTGCCCTAAATTGCATCATTCTACCTACATGTACAATATATATAGATCCATTTTATAGAAGTTCTCTAGCTGTACTGTAAAGATTTGAGTTATCTCCCCTAACTTGTGTCATTTCCCCCAACATGAATTTCTTTAGCTGAATGGTAAAGAATGATTTTACTCCTCACAGGGGATGAGAGCATTACGACATTCACTCATGACTCTTCCCAGGCCAATTGTAACTCAAGTGGACAACTATTCATTTTTCACACCCTGTACCTAAATCTTATTCTAGAGAAATTTTCTATCTGTACAAATTGAATTATCCTCTAAAGTTACCTGTATCTAAACCTAGATCCCATTCTGAAAAAGTTCTGTCGTGCATTCGGGCCTTTCACAGGGCCCTTCAGTCGGAAGAATGCATGGTGCTCTATAGCACACTTCCACAAATGTTTTGCTGATTTCTCGCTCAACAGACGGAAAACAAAAGTATGTTCTTGTTCTCGGCCCTGATCATCATCCTCAATGACCACCAGTTTAAGTTTCTTGCCATGGAAATCCAACTTTGTCATTTTGGGCCTACAGGTCAATGAAAAAATTAAATGTTAGCTAAAAATATACACATACACTATTTCATATATTCATCTTCTTAAATGAATAAACAAGTACACAAGTCACAAGTAATAAAGGCGGAGAGATATGAAAGCCAACAGAGCAGTGTCATATTTCACAGTACCAGAAAAACAATCCAATCTTCTGTTGACTCTCAAACACCAGTATTCCTGTGGGGGTCAGTCCAAGTCTGTATTCCAGCTGGTCGCGCCCCTGTAATACAACAACACTGTCACACACGAAAACCTTCTGTACAACAACACTGTAATACAACACCGACACACTTGAAAACGCTCCGTGCTATAACAGCTGTCACACACGAAAACGCTCTGTGCTTTAACAGCTGTCACACACAAAAATACTCTATTCTATAACAACTGTCACATACAAAAACACTCCGTGCTATAACATCTGTCACACACGAAAACACTCTGTTCTATAACAACTGTCACACACTAAAACGCTCTGTTCTATAACAACTGTCACACACTAAATCGCTCTGTTCTATAACAGCTGTCACACACGAAAATACTCTATTCTATAACAGCTGTCACACATGAAAACACTCTATTCTATAACAGCTGTCACACACGAAAATACTCTATTCTATAACAGCTGTCACACACGAAAACACTCTATTCTATAACAGCTGTCACACACGAAAACACTCTATTCTATAACAGCTGTCACAAGCAAAAACACTCCATGCTATAACATCTGTCACACACGAAAATACTCTATTCTATAACAACTGTCACACACTAAAACGCTCTGTTCTATAACAGCTTTCACACACGAAAACGCTCTGTTCTACAACAACTGTCACACACTAAAATGCTCTATTCTATAACAACTGTCACACACAAAAACGCTCTGTTCTACAACAACTGTCACACACTAAAACACTCCGTGCTATAACAATTGTCACACATGAAAACGTTCCATGCTATGTCAAGATTACATTGTACCAGCGATACACAACTTAAAACAATCGATCTCAATCAAAATAAACACTCATATTTTTCTTCACATCATTTACACAAAGGTCCCAGAGATTTAAAACAATTTAGACAGCAATACATACATGTAATATATTTTTCTATAACACTCTATAATGACATACTACAGTGAGTGTTAAGGTAACTAGAGACCTACAGGCATTATCAGTCACCTGAGTATTAGTTTAAAGTATCACTAGCCCCAAGGGCTATGAAATGTATAATAATTCCCTTTTCTGAATATCTAAGCTAAATTTTAATATTCGGCAGCAGTATCAACCAAGACGTGTTATTAAAACACAAATGCTTGATCTGTAAGTACCCATGCTGACTTCAAATACTATATATTATGCTATCTAGACACTATATGACTATTTTGGACCTATCTTGTAGTCTGAACCCTAGGGTTATGAAATTCACTATTTTGGTCCCTTTCTGCTTTTCAAAATTGCATTTCGTTTTTATATAGAATCGGCAATATTAAAGAAGCCTTTCAAATGATAAAGATAATATCACTATGATAATTTTGGCCCCACCCTGTAACCAAAACCCCTGCCTCTGGGATCATGAATCTATAATTTTGGTAAAGGACTGTATTATATACCCATCAATGTATCGTTCTTTGAAACTGTGGATTTCACAGCGTGTGATCCAGTTTTCCGGATCACCACACTGTGGTTTTCTGATTCTGTATCAGTATCCTCTGAAACTGATGCCGTCACAATGCATCAACGCAACGTTATTTGTGGAAATATTGACCGTGTCACCAACAAAACTGCGTACACAAAACATAATTTCACTGTATGTCTGTATTTTTGATAATTTGGATTACATTTAGTATCATATAAATGTGGATTTAAAATGCATTGGGAGTATATAATAAATTTATCATTACTACAGTAACTTGATCCGAAGAGTTGGATCACGTCTCGTTGACAGGCGCGGATCATCAGATCAAATTCTACGCTTCGCGTCTTGTGTGATCTGATGATCCGCGCCTGTCAACGAGACGTGATCCGACTCTTTGAATCAAGTTACTGTAGTAATAATATATATATATATATATATATATATATATCTGCTCCTTCTAAAAATCCATTTCCTTTAATATTGTATCGACACCACTAAAGGATAAAGGAGATAAGATGTGTGTTTGTAAAGAAGATTTTTGAAAATTGAGGGAATTTCTGGCTGTTTTTACATGAGATTTACTATTTATGTCCCCTTTGTCCTAAAGATGTTTCATACCAAATTTAAAAAAGAAGTTCAAAACTATTAATGACGAAGGACGTGGCAAGACGGACAAAGACCAAGAGCAGACCTAACGCTCTAGTAACTGAGTTCAGACAGATATTTCCATTTCCATTCACGTTTAAAAAGGAAGTCAGCCATCATGATGATTTACATCTCCATAATGGCCCACATTACATTACCATAACAATGTGCATGTCCACACCATACATCTCGAGGTACTTGGCCTTCATCAAGAAATTCATCTCCGCCTGAGCTGGTGTCTGGCCACTGGAACAAAATCAACACACATAAAATATACGATATTTATTTTTTAAAGTATTCAATTATTCATTTCGAGACAACTATACATGGAGTTTGTGAAACTAAAAATTTTCCAAAGACAAGAATTATATACCTGTATGAATTCATATTTACATGTAAATTAATAAAAGTTTATCCTTACAAAGTTTTCGTAGATTTGCTATTGACTCTTTCTTACATACGAATAAGAGTAGTTGTTGGACACACACAATTTCATATAAAACCACTTACGTCATTGTTTTAAAGGCTTCAAATATGGCAAGCTCGATCTCTTCTGTTTGATCTGGGATAAAGCGGAATTCTGAGATGAACCCTGGTGTGTGAACTTCAGGGTCAAAATCTCCAAGTTCGGCTGTAAGGTAATCAATTGAAAAGTAAACATTCTTGATACTGAAGTTAGGTAACCATTGGTTCCTATAATTTTTCCCAATCCCTTTAGGTTTCACAACTGATCACAACAAAACACGTCTCGGGACAATTTTATGAGAATGTTTTAACAAGGTTGCGTCGAGTCTGAGAGCAGAGAGGCCGAGCCTTGACAAGATTTAATGTAAGATGTCACTGTGATACGGCTTTCTTTTACACTTACACTGCAGGGCCTCCGCTGCCAGTTCTACCAGTGTGTCCTGTGAACAAGGTAATCGTCCATAGTAAATGTCGTGCTTCACTTGTAGGAAGAACTGGTACCTGTTGGGTGGAATACACAATTTTGATAAGATTGTAGTTTTCTTTTAATACAATTACAATATATTCACTTCTAGATTATATCAGTATGGATTCTATGGTAAAACAAAATATCAAACACTCACATATATTGTACTTAAAGCTAGACTGAGAATATGCCAAAATGTTAATACACACAACTTCTAAGAAAACTCTCCATAAGTAATACATGTTGTGATTCTGAGAATATTTTACAATGGTAATAAATGTTGTGAGTTCTGAGAATATTTTACAATGGTAGTTAGTGCATGTTATGAGTTCTGAGAATATTTTACAATGGTAATACATGTTGTGAGTTCTGAGAATATTTTACAATGGTAGCTAGTGCATGTTATGAGTTCTGAGAATATTTTACAATGGTAATACATGTTGTGAGTTTTGAGAATATTTTACAATGGTAGTAAATGTTGTGAATTTTGAGAAAACTCTACTATCCTCCTACAGTCTGCGAGTCCTGATAATTATCTACAACTCTAGTACATGTACATGTATGTTGTACATTCTGATGAAATCTACAAAACTCATATGAGGGTTGTCCAAAACGCTCATGAACTGTGGTGTTCGTTATCTTAAATGGGTCTAGATTTACATACTCTGTGCCAAGTTTGCTCGAAATTGGCCAAATGATTCTGGAGAAGAAGACGGTATTGTAAAAAGTTTATCAACGCCAATACCACCAGACAATGGACAAATTCCCATCAGAAAATCTCACGTCAGCTGCTCAGAAAGGCAGGTGTCCACAAATGTTTTGGACAACCCTCACACATATGTTGTGAGTAAAGTATGAGGACTTCTACAGTACCTGGTCAACTCTTCGTGTAGATTGTTTGGTTCAGAGGAGTAGAATTTCACACGAAATCGAAATGTGTAGGGTGGTCCAACTGAAAACAAATACAATCACTATTAAACATTTACATGCACCATTTCTGTCATTTCAAATTCCGTATGGCGGGTTTTCCCTGTGGGTCTAAAATTTGCTGGATCAAAGGTATGCTAATAATTTTAGCGGAATAAATTTTGGGGGACAAGGAAGAGTTATCTTTCTTACAAATATATTGAAATCTCAAATGGGTGCATATTTGGCAAGTGAAATTTTGGCAGAGTGCAATCTAACCGCTAAAATAAGCCAAATTTATAACCCCACAGAAAAAAACCTGGTTTAAGGTACTTGCAATAAAATCTGAAGGCACTGTTCACGTCTCGTTTCTGGGCGAGTATGCAAATTAAGACTCTAACCGATTATCAATAACCAAATACAAGAGCACCCCAAAGTAGAAAATCTTCTCACAGCATGCAAGCATATCTAATTCAGTAATGGAAATATCGGCAATGACCTTGACCTATCCCATAAGTCTTGCTAGCTTCCATTTCCCAAAGCCATTTCTGTAGCAAGTGTGAGACTGAATGCAGAATGCACGCAACTTCCATCTCAAGGGTTGCTTTGAAATGGACACCAACTGGCAAGAGAAAGAGAGGAAGACCAAGAGAGAACTGGAGAAGATCGGTGGAGAAAGAAATGAAAGATAACAACTGGAGTTGGGGACAGGTCCAGAAATGGGCAAAAGACAGACCAACATGGAAGTCTCTGGTGACGGCCTTATGTGCTGACAAGCACGAAGAGGACTAAGTAAGTGTGAAGTGTGAGACTGAATCTGACTTTTGATATAATGCCTACAGCATCCCCCCCCTGCATGCAGCATGCACGTGTATACTGAGCAATTTACTAAGTGTATACATGTATCTATAGATGTCCTGGTTGTTTGTAACACAAGGTATAAAAATAACGACAGCCCGAGAGTAATCTATATAATCAACATTTAATTTACCGACAAAAATAATTATACTGTAAATGGGGAAATGATTGTGGTGGTTTTAATTTCGCTATGTTCGCAGTCGGGGATTTTCCCACGAAATTAAAACAACCGCAAGCGTAACACAACACATTTTGAACAGTTAACAGTAATCTGAATTGAATTCCGTGAAAATAAAATCACTGCAATTAGACCAAAATGAAAAAACCGCGAACTTTTAGCATCGCGAAATTAAGACCACTTACAGTATATATAATGTAACAAATCCCTGCCAATCTCTACCAAAAAGACAAGAAATACAGCTTTAATTTCTTGTAAGGATTATGATAATTTACTTTGCTGTTTAGTTCATTTTCATTTCAAATTCAAAAGTTCATATTATCCCCCTTTCTGATAAGCATGATAGATTTCGTATGTTGCTTCATTAATGCTTAATCATCAGTTCAAATGCTGCATTCTATTTCCCAAGTCTTCTTACACATCTTATAAAATTAAAACCTCTACTAACAAAACACATGTGTCCTCCATAATTCTAAACATTGGCCATCTCTTTCACATTTCCAATGATAATCTATTTAGGGCATGTTTTTCCTCATGATATTCTGAATATGAATTTCAGACATGATATAAGTGCCCCGGGCTTACATCTGTTTGTCCATACATACAACAACTAGTCCCTGTATATTCATAGGTATAATAAGTCAACAGACATCTATTTAGTCCCGGGGAATGAGTTCAAAGGCCATAATCTTCACCAAGACTCCCACATTGACAATTCTAAATAGGGCATAAAAAACATTCGAGGTAATTAGAGTTATTTCTATTTGTTTGCAATGGTTTTTAACCAAATCAAACTCCACAGATTGCTCCCAAAATTCAATCACCACTTGTCAGCCATCAATCCTCATCTTTTGTCAAATTCTCAATAACATACATGTACAAGCAGTCATCTTTGTGGGATGTTGTCCACTCGCAAAATGCACCAACAGGCTCCTCTACAGAGGAACACAGCTACAGTAAAGGGGAACAACTCTCAATAGTGTCATACTTACTTTTCACCTGTTTCTTAATCTTCTTTGTTGGGTCAAGCCAGTGCTGCAATATTAGAGGGGAGAAATTGCAGAAACACACATACATATTGGAAAAGACAAAAAGTTTACAATAACAATAAATTTTCACTCTACTAATTAGCAATGAATTGAAACTTCACACATTTATTCATGCACAGGTATATTTATGCATACAACATTATAACACAATGTGAAAATTTACAGGTGGATGGTGGAAATTCACATTCATAAAAATAGGGCCATTTTTCTTTTACATAAATATTTCCTTGCATAGGTATGGGCTCTTTTGTATTCCGTTACTTTAAGCAATCATTGAAATGACACCCACGCTTTGGATGTGGAAATATATCCATTGTAAAGTACTTGTAATTTGATAAACTATGCTGCTTATAGACAGTCCGTGTTTGACTGTTCTCAATGTCTGCCTCACAAATTAATGCTCAATGTCAGATACCCTAGATAAGATTATGAATAGCAAATGAACATTGTATATTCTAAATACCGAGACATTGTGGTGGTCTGTATACTGGAGTCCGAAATAGTCCTTCTCCACCAGGTCCAAGTGGTAGAACACTTGCTCAAACAGTTCATGCCCCTCAGCCTTTTTCTGCAATCAGATTTTAATTGGATTAGAATATTGCAATAAACTTAAATATTTGGCTATATGCTTATAAAATCAATTCAAATGTCATGTTTATTGACCAAAGGAGCCCTGGAGTTCATAGGTCACCTATACATTTTATACACAATGCTAGAGGATGCATGCATACACTGTACACGGTGCTGCATCATAGTATGTGTGGTTTGAACTCAGTGTTTGCCATGTACTTATATCAACACGTCCAGCACCTACCTACCCAGGAGCACTGCATACATGATCTGAGATTTCAAATAATGCATTCACAGATGTATGTGTCACGGCATATTACAAATAATAACTAAATGTATACATGTACATCACATACATGTACATAATTAATGTACATACATTAAAAACTTTGCTCTGCACACTCTGACAGATTATTGAGGTTTTCTTAATTAGCTAATTATACACTGCAACAAGCAGGCACATACATGTACGCAAATGTCTGCTACACTCATGCATTTCTAAAATATGTTCATATAAATAAATTCCTTGTCTTCTCTACACTCAATTTTAAGTGAAACATTTGATTTAAAACATCAGTTTAATCACTATAACCTAGCTGGTATACTAACAATGTGTACTTAAAATGGACGTATTTCATATTTCAGTGCTGTCCTGTCAGTGGGCACATTAATTTTATAGAAATGTTGCTGTTAATTGTGTTTTCTTTCTTTCTCTATCTCTCTCCTCTCTTTTTTTTTTGGTGCCCCTCCTCAAATCTTGAAGAGTAGATACCTTTATTAAACACACATGTATCGAAGCAGACAATTTATGTCAAAACAAACAGAGAAATCATATATTGTCAACATTTAAGATCGGTTTTCACCTTTTAAAGGTTCACATCAGTTTTTGATTTATGAATACCTAGTCATTTAAAACCCAAATTCCACCTACACAAAGTCAACAAACCCCAAATGTTATGATTAAATTCAGATATCACTCCGCTTAATGTTAGAATATATATACATACAATGCATACATGTCATCACCCCACATTGAAAATGGACATTTTGAAGACAGGTGGCTACATTAAACCCCAACTCAGAATAACCGTTAAACTTATTTATGCAAGACGTTAAAAGGACCGGAAATGTTATCTCCGTTTTGGAAGTATTTTTTCATATATAAAACACAGAAGTGCATTTATCTGTGAATACATTATTTACATTAACTCAATCTTATCTCTTATATTTCTTTTGAACATTGCATGCTTTCATCCTCGACAATGAATATACGTTTGTTGCAAACTTGCTCAATCTGGTTTTTTTTTACTGCACCACCTCTCGACATGTGGAGCGTCATCAAGGTCAAAGAGTGCATTGGTTGTTCCATTTACAGTAACGAAATGGTCAACGATATGATATATTCTAGTACTTAAATCAAGCTTATATCTTTTTAAAAATACATTAAAACATAAATATAAATAATAAATGTCTTTCTTTGTTGTTTTATTGGGTGATGAAGGTAGGCTTAATTAGCAATACTTGCAAAAAAATTTGCGAACTCGTTACCGTGGGTTATGAATTTTTTCTGCAATACAAAAAAAGCATTTTATTGTTTAATTAACAGCAAAGTATTGTACTAAATCTCAAATACTGAGTATATATACAAATCATGAGAAGATATATATAATGTACATATGATATTGTTTGATACACATACATACACAAATTACACATGATACACATACATACATCATGATACACATACAACATAAAAATTATGATACACAGACATACACATGATATACATACATACACATACAGATCAATGATACACACATACATATATCATGATGCAGTATCATGAGAATATACATGAACACATTCCTTGGTACTGAATAAAAACTGTATGTGCATGCTAAATAAAATGAATTTGAAGTACAATGTATAGGTAATGTTTGCATGTCGTGTTGCACACAATATATGTGCACTGCAAAGCTTAAAATTAATATCCATGCAATATCAAAAATCAATACGACTGCACAATTCAAGACAGATATTGCATAATCTTCAGACTGACGAGTTTAATGCATGCGATACCATAATGTATGAAATGAGACTAAAGACTGCTTCATACACATGTCACATTAGAACATGTCATCCGGTACAAAGCTTCCATTAAAGAATTACCACAATTTCAATCTCCAATTTAAATCATGTTTATCATATTACAAAATAGACTTAACATAACGTTTATAGGACTGAATATTAGAGCAGTGTAATTGTTGTTTTGTGTATTTCAGATAAACACCATTTTAATAGACAGAGAACTCTGATTTCTATTAAGTAATGTTAACTTAAAACATGCAGAGACAAATGTGTGGGGGAGCACTGCAGAGTGAATCTTCCGTGAATAGACAAACCGGTGGATAGATGGATAGAAAAATTGAAAACAATTAAGCCTCATATTTAATGTTTACAACAAAACTGCATTGAACTAAAACTTTAATTAGGTAAAGACAAATAATCTTCACTACCCCTAAACATCATTTCTCCTCTGTCATAATTTACAAGCTTGAAGTGGGTGACATTTAAGCTATTTAACCTGGCCTCATTGTTTATAGAAATCAATCACAATTTGAACCTCACTATGACATCACTAGGTGGGAATGGTTGTATACACATAAGTTCACTATGACATCACTAGGTGGGAATGGTTGTATACACATAAGTTCACTATGACATCACTAGGTGGGAATGGTTGTATACACATAAGTTCACTATGACATCACTAGGTGGGAATGGTTGTATACACATAAGTTCACTATGACATCACTAGGTGGGAATGGTTGTATACACATAAGTTCACTATGACATCACTAGGTGGGAATGGTTGTATACACATAAGTTCACTATGACATCACTAGGTGGGAATGGTTGTATACACATAAGTTCACTATGACATCACTAGGTGGGAATGGTTGTATACACATAAGTTCACTATGACATCACTAGGTGGGAATGGTTGTATACACATAAGTTCACTATGACATCACTAGGTGGGAATGGTTGTATACACATAAGTTCACTATGACATCACTAGGTGGGAATGGTTGTATACACATAAGTTCACTATGACATCACTAGGTGGGAATGGTTGTATACACATAAGTTCAGTCTCTTTCAAATGTTGCTCACAAAAGGAATTCAGAATCTATGGAACCTAATAGATCATAGATTATATACTAATAACATTATAAATTCAACATTGATCAGAGAATGTTTCTTAATTACAATCTAATTATACCCCCCCCCCCCCCCCCCCCACCTTTCTATATACACACGCATGGAATTATTTGATTTTCATTCATTAAATGATTCACCATCCAAACTCCATCATTCATACCAGCCTGCAAGCTGGGACACTGCAGAGTCACAAGGCTTGGTCTCTTGTGATCAGAGGAGATACATTCTAAAGCAGAATGGGGTGGAGACACTTCTGGCTGTCTGTAATAACAGTGGCTCTGGTTGCCTCAGAAGTATTAAGTCTCTGGTTATCACTGACAGCATGCAACTGAAAGTTCTGATTATAGACATTTTCATATCAGAGAGGTATCATATATCCACAGAAAAAAACATCCTTGGTCTGTAATTTTAAAATCTGATGCATTACAGTAATGATGTGGGATTTAATTATGATAGATTTAAAAAAAAAAGATCTGACTCAACCTTAAGGAAATGAATATACAGATCGATGCATGTCTTATAACAGCCTTTCTGGGCCCCAGTAAAACTCAAAATTTATGTTTTTATTTCACTGTGATATATGAAACATCTTAATTGTCAAAAGCAATGTACAGTGATGTATAGGGACTGACTTAAGCATATAATACAACCCCCATGGTGGGTTATGAAATCGGCTAATCAAGTGTTTAAAAGTTACATCAATTGTTAAACATCTGTTGCAGCTAATACAAAAATTCCCAAGCTCTACTTTAAAAAGATATCCGTTGTTCTGGTTGACAGATCATTCCCTGTCTGAGATATATCACCAAACATTGAAATAGAAGAACAGCTGATTTTATCGTCAATGTCTCTATTCCCTTCCTTTGTGCTACCATTGGCTCTATAACAGTGTCACAAAACACACTCGACATCTTGCTATCTGAAGTTAACAGTGCAGCTTTAATCACCGATTGTATAGTTTGCATCATGCAGTCATTTGACATCCAGTACAGAAGAATAAACACTGGAGTTGTATTACAATACCATTATAATTTACATATTACTATATATATATATATATACATATATCTATGTTACACCTCGTACCTCAACATGAATGTCATCATGCTCGAGTGAATAAAATCCCAACAGCCATAATACCAACAAAATCACATTGTCAACATCACCAACATATGATTTAATCATACATGTTGTTATAAGGTTCCATTTGTAAAACTATGTCAAAACACACACACATGATATGACTTATATAAATCACAATACACATTATGATGATTTAGTTACAATTTAATACATGCATGCATGGGAAATAATTACAGCTCACAGTCACATAGACATTTATATAACAAAAACATTATACGCATACATTATCATGGTTATCAGACATGCATGTGCAATTCATTTATGCAAAGGGTATACATGTATCATAAATTTGATAAGCAGGATATAGGCAAGACAAATTGGTTCTAAACTAAGTACTAATTTGCTTTACCTAAAGGAAGTTTGGTATGTATCAGCATTAAATATCAAGTACATGTGAGAAACACATATTATGCAATAGTCAACTTGCTGAGAATTGCAATGAAATTGCATTGAAATCAAAAAGCCATGGGTTTGTTAACATTTTATGTGTTTTGAGATACACTTGGTACCAAATATAAACAACCCACATGATAAAACTGAGAAGTTGACTATAGTTTCCTTCAGAGCCAGAATACAGATTAAATCCCTATACACACTCACGCACAATTCAAAACTTTGCTAGTGAGGTCACACACTTTTAAGAAGTGTTACATGGACTCTGCAAACACCCTAGTGGAGCATTTCTATTATCCAAACCACAGAAATAAATTCCTGAGATTCTAAACTGCCAAGTCAAAAGGTTCCAAATAAAACACCTGCTGATAAAGGCACAATGGTATGTTATAATGTACACAAAGTGCTTTAAATTACAGATGTAGTTTAGGAAGAATTGAAATAATACATTTATCACACAAAAGACAGAGTAATGACTTGAGACAGAATAGTTCATGTATCAAATTCCCAGCGTCCTGCTGAACATGTCCAGGGTTGGTTATGGATCAATTGTCTTTCACAGTCTTCAATGAATTGTACAAGCACAAATGAGCCATGATATGAGAGAAATCAGGAATTATTTTCAATTGTGTATTCACTTTTTTGGGAAGGTTGATTGATTCAATTTGATTTAATTTGTAGTAATTAAACTCATTAAGATGACTTTCCTACTTTTCACCACCATTATATAAGTTCTACATTGCCAAGTGTTAATATTGATACTGACATATATATATATTAAGTATATATAAAATAAGTACTACACCAATAGAAAGCTGAATAGTTTAAGGTGGCTCGTTACTCTAAAATTTTATTCAATGGCTCATTTAAGCATCTCTTATGAAAAATGACTTCACCTGCATCAAAAGATCGAGTGAAACAAGTTAAAATCAATCATTTCATGAATTTTCTGTAATTTTTTCCAGAATGATTAAAGAGGTGTTTTGTTTGCAATTATGAGGAAAACAAGAGATGTTTGTAAAACACATCCCCCCCCCAATGGTGCATAATTGAAAGGGTTATACACACACATCATTTAATTGATAGCAGCATCATCAATTCAAAATATTAAGCAGACAATATCTTCCTATGTCAAGTGTGGATTGACCATGTGATGTAAAAATCAACAGGGGTCATCTACTCCTTATGGTGTACCAGTGTACCAAGTTTGGTGTCAATTAAGCAAATAATTGTTAAAATATAGGAGACAATATGTTAGTACATGTATGTCCAGTTTAACCCTTGACCTTAAGATGTACCAGTGTACCAATTTAAGTTTGATGTCTGTCCAGCAAAGGGTTCTCAAAATATTGACGGACCATATATTCCTTTGTCCAGTTTGACCTTTGACCATGTGACCTCAAAATCAATAGGGTCATCTACTCCATAGGATATACCAGTGTACCAAGTTTGACATAGAGTACTGTCAAGCAAAGGGTTCTCAAGACATTGAGCAGACAGTATATTCCTAAGTCCAGAGTAGATTGACCCTGACTTCTGACCTGAAAAACAAGAGGGGTCCTCTTCCAATCATCATCAACCCACATATGAAATATCATTATGATCAAGTGAATGGTTATCAAGATATTGAGCGGACATGTTGGTCTACCGACCAACCGACAGGCACAAAGCAATATTCCCCTCTTCTTTGAAGGGGGCATATATATAAATCTATGAAAACACTGATCCAATAGAAATTAAAAAAAAAAATCCTAACATTCAGACCAAGACTTTCCAAATATATTCCTTTGCACAGCTGTGCTGTCTACTGCAGACCACTTCATAAGATTATTATATACACATATTTTAATTGTGGTCAGTTAATATGGCTCAGCCAATGATATCCAATTAAAGACTTGTGGTCAACCAGTGCAGAATAATAAATCCATTAACTATGTCAAATGAGGTCATTTTAAATTTACAGTCTCACAATGTAGCTTCTGGATAAATCTGTAGATTTAACCAGTGTAAACATGAATAATAGATGTACAAAACTCAGAAAAGGAATTAGTATGAGTAAACAAGTTGATAAGCAGCCCCCATCCAAACTTTTCTGTCTAAAATTTTAATCAGTTTTTCTCCAGGAATAACCTTTCAATGAATCCTCTATCAGCTTGTGGAGCAGTCATTGTACACAATGATAAATTGTGGTGCCTTAGTGGACAGCTTTGCTGAACCTAGATTGTGGTTTCAATCTGAGCTTATATCGTAGATGTGTCAAATATATACACACCAAAAAATAGTTAATGACTGCTCTTTAGCCAATTGATCCAGTGGAAATCTGGGTTAGAAAAGGTCCTGAGTACCCTTTCTTGTCATAAGAAGAGACTAAATGGAGTGGTCCTTGAATGAGACTGCAAAAACCGAGGCCTCGTGTCACAGCAGGTGTGGAACAATAAAGATCCCTCCCTGCTCGAAGGTCATAAGCGCCAAACATAGGCCTAATTTTGCAGCCCTTCATCAGCAATCGTGCATGATGTCTCCACATGAGTGAAAGATTCTCGAGATAGACATTAACCAATGCACAACCAGCCAACCTTTGCCAGTTGATTGGTATTCAAAAAAATTGTGAGAGTTGCGGGTCTTTTGGATGAGATCTTCAAAAATAAAAACTAAGGTCCCTAATTAGCAGGATAAAGAATCCTCGCTGTCACATGCACCACCCCAAAGGCCATGTGTATATATCTAAATCTTTGGTCCTTCACCTGAAACTGGTGACATTTCAAAACGAGAGTCAAGTTATAGAAGGGACTGACGTAAAACAACATACGTACACCACGACAATGTCCTTTCTGTATCTACATGTCCTGTAGTGTTAATCATGCTCAATACTACATCCCAAGTGTCACAACTTAAAAATCATGCTCAATACAACGTCCCCTGGGCACAAAGCACTGATTTACAGCATTGCTTTTATCCCTTGGCCTGGCCCCAGGAATCAATATACATAGATCTCATCATCTGTGTACTTATTAATCAGATCACAGAACTTACAAATCACCATCTAGTCTACACAAGCTCAAGTTTTTCAATCATTAATCTAAAACTTTTAAAACTTAAAACAAGATCTACAGTACAATGCAAGTTAATATAAGGTTAATATAAGGTTTCTTTTTTATATGACACAAATAAATAAACAAATTATAATATATAGTAAAAGCAATTAAACTTCATTATGCTATCAATTAATTGCTTTTGTATTAGTCAGGTCTAATGATCCAATGTCTTTAGCAAAGATGATAAAATAAATATCATTGATACATTCTTCATTATTAATAATATCATTTTATCAACTCGATGATTTCAAATTTACCTAAAAACTGTTCAACATAATTATTATCTAATCTAAGATTTGCAAGCAGCAGCAAATAAATACAAAGTATAACATGTTCATTCATAAATTTTATACAAGATTCCAAGTGGCACTGCATGCACGGAGAAGAATTAAGAAGTTTTTATAATCTGCCATAACCCTATACACACAACAATGAACATGCATAGAAAGAAAGGATTTCAAAACAAACAATTTTTCTGTTCAAGAGGATGAGCGGTAATCTGCTTAGGTAACATTTTTTTTGGCTGGTGAATTCAATGAGACAGTCTGTAATCCAGTTAAGATTACGACCCCATGAATGCAATGTTGTTCAATCCCCAATAATTCTTAACGGAATAGATTTAAACTAAACATTTTTGTTCATAGCACAAATACACAGACTCTTTGGTACTAACACATTCAAGTTATTCATGCTATATATAGATGCTGTACTCAGGCAGTACCTATCAATCACTTAACTAAATGCAGTACACCTGCAGTGTCCAAGTACTTAATCAATGTCCAGGTCTTTGTATACATATGCAAATCAGTGCTCTACACACAAGACAGGACCCTGCTACTTTTATAAACATGTGGTATAATAGAGCAATCACCCTGGCAAAATATCCCATTTGAGTCCATGAATTCCACAGAATCCCAACTGCTAATAACACAGGGATTTCATTGCCTCTGTCATAGTCATCCCACCAGTCATAATGATTGAATTCACGCATGCAAGACTCAGAAAATTTATTTTTCTTTGCAGCCAGGGCTCGAAATTAATATATGCCTGTCAGTCTCTCTAGCGGAGACGCTAGAGAGACTGATATTTGTTTTAGTTAGTCTGATGGGACTGCATGGTAAATTTTCTAAAATGTCATTTTGAAAAAGTTACTTATAAATCTAATCTTAACACACCCTTGGCTTTCCTCTGTAGACATCAGACAAACCTGATTAGTGTTGCAAATATTGTCAGAGGAATATAGAGTTAAATCTCATTTTTTTATTTGAATGATATTAACGAAATTATGTTTAATTACTTCCGGAAAACCCTGGTGGACTGGTAAATTTTTCTGCGGACTTGTTGAAAATAAACCCCATCAGTCCCCGCTGGGCTGTATAAGTTACAGTGTTCTGGGTAATGCAGTAGGTGTATTTTCACTGTTTCATATATTTCTTCATATTAAGCAGACTTGTGTATTATGAAGATGTTAAATCTTCAAACTTTAAATAAGTTAATGGAAGTTGAGGGGGAAAATGTTACACTGAAAGATAACTTTAATGTGCAAGTTATCAACTGAATCTTATTTGTAGCTTAACATGTGCTATACTTGCAGGATTTTCCCAATATGTATAGATCTAATAAAAAGGATGTCCATCACTGCCGTTCAACAAAGAAATTAACATAATATACAACATTAACACCATCAGTGTATGCATGCACTACAAAGTAAAAAAAACCAAACTACATGTCATCTTGATTGTAAGAGACTCAGATCATTGCAGTTCATAAACAAGTTCAAGCAGAAAAAAATTACAAATGCCATTTAGGTATTGGACACAAACTACAAGTGTCTCTGGTCTGAGTGGTCTCAAATAAATATCAAGACAAACCTGCATAAATGAACAAATAATTACAAATATCGGGAAAATTGATCTCTCAAACATACATTGATTTACAAATAAAGGCTGCCATTCACCACACATGTAAGAAAATCTGCAAGTGTGTTGACAAAAGATAGATCTAAGTGATCATTTCAATACGTATAGGCCGAGAACTGGCAAATCGTCAATTTCAATGCATATAGGCCTACTTACATGAATCTCTGTCGTGAAGTCAGTGCCATCCAGCAGCATGACCGTGCACTGAACAACATTCTTCCTCCTCACCGGGTGCCCTCCGTGGTCTGTGTGATCCGATTTTACCCCTCTCCCTGTTCGTCGCCGACTGAGAAACCGAAAGAATTTTGACATTTTTGAGGACGAATGTCAATCGCCGTGTCAGGAATGTAATTTCACACATACGCCATCATCTTCTTATTTTCCTTTCATAATAAAATCCCCAATATACGCTGAAAGTGGACAGATATAATCTGATATTTACTTATCTGCCTCTGATTTCTGTCCTTCCTGTTAAAACTCCGATCAGCGGCGGAATCGATCGATCACCTTCGGAGACTTCCGGTTTGATAAAAAAAATGTTATAAACTTACTTTCGGATATAATTGGAAAACTATCAGCTTAAAAATAAATAAATAAATAGAAATACGAAAGCCTTGTGAGTATGAAAGCGTATATTTGCCCATTTACTTGCTGTTTTATATTTTGACAATTGTAAATATGTAATTATTTCCATTAAAAGTTGAAACGACAGTTTTCGTACCGTTGGTAATTTGAGTCGTCTATTTTGACATCAAAATATATTTTTAAAGTGTTCGACTAAGAACAGCTAGTGCCTCGGTCATCATGTGATTTTTTCCCCTTTTCCAGCAGCCAAGAGTAGTAGTTTGCCTATATGGATCGTGTCTTAGTAGCTTAGTAGTTAGAGCACCTCACTAGTTATGCAGGGGTCCAGCCATATATTTTCTCCTTTCCTATAGATATGTACATTTGGTGCTATTGACCATCTCTGGACTTCAGATGAAAGTCCTGCCGTGGGCAAAATAATCTGGGTTGTGCATCTTCGAAGGAGAGAAGTGGTTAGAGCACCGTGGCTTACTAGTATTGCGGGGTCCTGGGTACGATTCCTTATCTAGTCCAAAAATTTCTCCTTTCCTTTATTTTACATTTGGTGCCGTTGAATGAATTTCGGGTAATTTAAGTCATGTCCAATCTCCCACGCAGCGAATGTCCGGATATCGAGCAAAGTGAGAGGTTTGATTTTAATCAGACTGAGTCATGTCGGGGTGAAATAGGACTATCTAGTTAGGAATGAATGGACCGTGGATATCGGCCTGGGTAGCTCAATGGTTATCTAGAGCACCTGACCTGACTAGTAATTAGCATAGGGGGTCCCGGGCTCCATTCCCAGTCCAGTCATATATTTTCTCCTCTCCTATATTACACATGTAAAAACGACAGATATTGAATCATGGATTACTAACCAATGGATTTATAAATGTACTTAACCATTGGATATTAAGCCCTAGAGCTAGATTTACTTTCAGCAACAGAAATTTGACCAGAGAATAATGAACTTCGCCAAGTCCATAAAGACAATTTAATGAGAAAGCCATCACGAAATTACTGCAAGGTCTACACGTTGAAATTGTCAAAACGATAACACTATTGCATCAAATAGTGAGAAAAAGGCAGGTACATTTTGTATGGCAATCATTGTCAAAATCATTGTCGAGTTTAATTAGTTTGCTTTGATTGATTAACCATGTTGACCCTGATTTGTATTTGCTTATGAGGTGCCTCAATTCCTTGGCCATAGTTAGGTTTGTTTTCGATTTAAAAACGGAACATGCATTAATTGAATTGATATAGCATTAATTCTTCGGCTGAATTGATGCGCGCTTTAATTGAATTAATGATCTCTTAAAATGAATTAATGATATCAACATATTGAATTGATGCGCGCTACAATTCAAATGAAGAGAGCAATAATTGATATAATGTGCGCATTAAATCAATTGATGAGAGCAATAATTGAATTGAATTGATGCGCGCATTAATTCATTTCATGAGAACAATAATTGATATAATGCTCCTTTCAATTAAATTAATGATATCTTCAATTCATTTGAAGAGAGCAATACTTCTTTTAAAGAGAGCAACTATCATATAATTAAAGATGTCTTCAATTCAACATATTCACAATTGAATTAATGATATCTTTAATTGAATTGTTGCTCTCTTTAAAAGAATTGATGCGCGCATTAATTCCTTATACAAAAGCATTGTAAATGATTTAAAGATATCTTCAATTAAAGAGATCATCAAATTATTTATACCGAGCTCTAAATTAATTATTGCGAGCAATATTTCTACTAAGTTGATGCTCTCATCAAATGAATTGAAGAGAGCAATAATTGAATTAATGCGCTCATCAAATCTATTATTGCTCTCATTAATTGAATTAATGCGCGCATCAATTGAATTGAAGAGAGCAATAATTGAATTAATTCGCGCATTAAATCAATTATTGCACTCATTAATTCAATTGATGTGCGCATTAATTCAATTGATGAGAGCAATAATTGAATTGAAACGTGCATTAATTCATTTGATGAGAGCAATAATTGATTTAATGTGCGCATTAATTCAATTAAAGAGAGCAATAATTGAATTGATGATATCTTCAAATAATTGAAGATATCTTCAATTATTTGAGTTTATGTTAATTTGTCACTCCATAAGGTTCGCTTTATGCAAACTATAGTAATATGGATCGATTAATATCAGGTTTCAAATATCTGACAAATTGTGTCTCCTTTGGATTACAAATTTCAAACTTTCTGGTCTTTACACTGTAACTAGGAAGAAAACATTTCTTCATCGGAGTTAATTTAATAAAGTTTATAAAAATCAGTGCATGACAAAGAAACAAGACCCCCTAGATAGAATGATCTTACAGAAACAAATCACAAGACAGAAAACGCTAAATTAATTAATTAGAATAATTATTAATCAATATGCATGTCTTTTATCATAAATGTGAACTATAGGATATTTCTATAGACGCTATAACAACATAATACTGAATTTATCATGAAATACATAAGTATGGTTTTCCTTGCTTCAAAATTTGCAAGAGTTATATCTCTTTTGACGAAAGTGCAGGAAATTATAAAATGTCAGTCACTGCTTTGATAGGACACCACCCTCGACATTATATCAAGATATCTTTACTGGCTGTGTGAACTTTTTTTAATTGATTAAATATCCGTTTTTATTACATTGCTGTGCGGTAAGAATATGACAGGATCTACTGTTCAACAATATATGGCGAACTACGTGAGATAACCGTTGTTCCACTATAAAGTGGCGGGCACGCCCCCTCCCCCCTTAAGGTAAATCGTGGTCTCTTGTTTAGAAAAATGTAAACGGTAAAGAAGCAATAATTTCTTCCACCTTCGGAAAAAATAAATGACAAAATCTTTTGATTTTTTAAATTAATTCTATTGGAAGAACTTACATTCTTTTCAAAACCCCTTAAATTGTGCGTCATTTTATTATTTTCACCTTCTTAAAAATGATAGAAAATAGTAAAAATGACTATGTAGTGACTCGGAAATTTATCCCGGATTGGTTTATATTTTATTGTACCTTTGTTGTTTCCCGAGCACGACATCATCGGACAATTCATGAAGTGCATTTTTTCTATGTTGAATTTGGTGTTTGTGCCCCCTAAAGAGTGAGTACATTTAGTCTTAACCTTTATTTTTTTATGTTTAGATAGTTATTGATCTGTGCTACATAAGTCTGAATTGTGCAATTTGTTTATTTTGTGCATTTTCTAAACTGTTTATCTTCGGACCTATAGTGTAACAATTTGCTTGAAACGTTTGTATACAATTTCATGTGAGCGAGTATTTGTGTGTTGAATTATTATATTGTATTTGTGCTATATCTTTGTGTATTTGTGCTTTTAGTTTTCCACCCTTGGGAAGATGAGGTTTATGGAGCAATAAATTGTTGTGCATTTGCAAGAAGTGTCAATTCATTTACAAGCATCACTCATCTTCGTTATGGCTCACTTTGATCTCGGATTTAGACGTGACAGAAGTCTCTCTGAATTGGGAACCTTACAGTATGAAGAAACTGTCGAGGCATTCCATCACAAGCTCTCAAAGGTGAAAACTGATATTGAAAACATCTGTGATTATGTTGTGAAGAACCCAATAGGCTTGGGAAACGTTGACAAAACTATACAGAAAATTAATCAACATTCAAATGACTATAAGACATTGTGTGATAAGTTTATGTCATACCTAGAAAGTCAAAGAACTTCAGAAAGTGCTGAAGAAAGTGAAAAACAAAGACAATGTATGGAAGCTTTACTGTTAAAAATAAACAAGAAATTATTAAATGGACACGCGTGTGGCGTTAAAACACAATGTCGTATCTGCAAGAAACTCGTCACCACTCCATATCTCTGCTTCGTTCAAATGAAATCCAAGCCCAAATGCAACAAGGAATTGAAAATGTACATCTATTACGATTTTGAATGTACACAGGAAAATGGAATTCACACCCATAATCTCTGCATGGCCGAACGCGTATGTCAACATTGCGACAGTTTAGACATCAACACACGCTGTGAACACTGTCAAGTGTTTGGATCGCAACGCCGCTTCGTATTTCAAGGCCCAGACACCTTAAAGCAGTTTATGGACTGGTTATTACAATCCGAGACGGCCGAGAAGGGTAATGTGACCTTCAAACACGATGAAACTACCGCGTCCTCCCACCCCGAGGTCTGTATCATCCCGTGCTACCCTACAAGACAGGAGGAAAATTACTCTTCCCCTTATGCCGAACGTGCGCCGAACATCGCCACTTAGGACCCAACGATCGATGCAGTCACACCGATTCAAAACGCAGTCTGACCGGAACCTGGGTAACCGTAGAAGTACACAAAGCTCTAGATCTCGGCTATCGGCTCGAGCGCATCCACGAAGTCTGGCATTTTGAAAAGACCAGCCAGGATTTGTGTCGATCTTACATCGACACTTTCCTGAAGATCAAACAAGAAGCTTCCGGATTTCCCGATGAATGTCAAATGCCCGAACAGAAACTAGAATACATCAGTGAGATCCAGCACCGGGAAGGCATCTTCATGAACCTAATAGATATTGAGAAAAACCCCGTCCGTAGAACCATTGCCAAACTCTTTTTAAATTGTCTCTGGGGAAAATTTGCACAACGATTACAGTTACCACAAACACAGTATTTAACCGAAGAAGAATTACAGAGAAAAAATACAAGATGCCACTCTAGAAATCAAAGGAGTCGAGCTGCTGGAAAATCAAGATCACCCCAAAACCAACATGATGCTGATCAATTATCAGGAAAAAGAATTTTTAGAAGACTGTCCTCTTGGCAATGTGGTGTTAGCGTGTTTTACCACGGCACACGCTCGTTTACATCTCTACGAGACTCTAGAGCCTTTGGGGTATCGCGTTCTCTACTTCGATACCGACAGCATCATTTACCAACACGATGAGAGTCGGTTCAACCCCACCATCATCAACAGTTTAGGAGGTTGGACCGATGAATTGAGTGGTGACCGCATCGTCAAATACATGTCGGGAGGACCAAAAAATTACGCGTACGAGACACAGGGTAGAAAATCAATGTGTAAAGTCAAAGGACTGACGCTCAATTATCGAGCTTCCAGGATCGTTTCCCTCACCACCTTAGAAAAAATGTTGAAAGGGGAGGAAAAAGAAGTCAACGTGCGTTACCCGCACTTTATTCAAAGAACATGACATCACAATGGTCGCACCATCCCCTTAGTAAAGAAATACCGCGTGGTGTACGACAAGCGACAGCGGGTTCACCATTACAACACTCTCCCTTACGGGTATTTAAAGGAATTACATCTGCGGGAAAACTTCAGTAAATATGGATCACTACGACATACCAGCATACCGGGTTATGCCCGATTATTCGATCGTTTAGAGTCATTTAAAGCAGCACCCGATGTCTTACAGAAATTATTACCAGCAATTGCTAAAGCGGGATTCTTTTACAGAGGAACGGAAGATTGTTTTCACTGTTCGGTGTCGATGGTGGAATGGGAGAACGGGGTCTCTCCTTGGACAGAACACGCGTATTGGAGTCCTCATTGTGCTTAATTGGTGTGCAATAAAAGTGTAAAATGGGTATGACAAGCTTTCAACGCCAAAGCCAGACTTACCGAGAGTGGTCGAGATTGGGGGGACTTACCAGGAATCCCGCGTGTACTCAGAAATGTCATGTTTGTTTAGACCGTGAACTGAGAATTGCATTTTTACCTTGTGGACATCTATACTGTTGTGCCATGTGGTGTGGGACGTTCACACTGTCCTGTTTGAGGACAATCTGTGGACGAAACTGCACGCGTTTTTACTTGTTGAAGAAACTGTATATTTAAACTTGTAAATAAATTGAAGTTTTTTACCTGTAGATAAATATGTATGATACTCTAGAACTCGTGTCATTTATCAAAATGATTGGGTCAAATGCTGTCTGACGTGTTTCATACCGATTAAGCCGTTCTTGGCACACTGATTTTGACTGTGTATAACTCCGTTTACCTGATCAGGATATAGGGCTAACGGCGAGTGTGACCGGTCAACAGGGGATGCTTACTCCTCCTAGGCACCTGATCTCACCTCTGGTGTGTCCAGGGGTCCGTGTTTGCCCATCTATCTATTTGTGTTGCTTATAGGAGTTATGAGATTGATCACTGTTCGTTATCTTCACCTTGCATGTATACCTACGAGACACTAGGGCCGTTTCAATTGAAACACGAATTTACTATGGTAGTAGCAGGTCCTTCCAAATCAGGTAAAACGGAATTTGTGAAACAATTGCTACAAAATACACAATGGATTTCAACCCCCACCTGAAAAAATAGTCTGGTGTTACCGAGAATGGAAACCGGCTTACGAATCATTACAAGAGTCAGTGACATTCATTCATTCACAATATTCCCTTAGACGACGAGCAATTAGTCGCCGATTTCGGCACTCGTCATTTACTGATTTTTGATGATATGATGGGGGGGGGGGGGGAGACCATAGAATCCATTGTGGATTGGTTTACGCGCAAAGCGCACCATCGCAATAACAGTGTCATCTACATCACGCAAAATCTCTTCGATCGAGCCGTGCAACATCGGACCATCAGTCTGAATGCCCATTATCTCGTATTGTTTAAAAATCCTAGAGATAAGTCTCAGATCGGGGTGTTAAGTCGGCAATTACAAATGCCTCATTTACCATCGGTCTATGATGAAGCCACCCGTATTCCTCACGGGTATTTACTGGTAGATTTAAGTCCTCAGACCCCCGAGGAATTGAGATTAAGAAGTCAACTCTTTGCCACGTTAGCCGTGTACATGCCTCCGAGAGTATAAATAATGACTCCTCGTGAGTAACCATTTCATTTCATTGTAACCTATCATCATGGGTAGACCATCACCAAAGAGTAAATTAGTGAAAACGTTACGCCGTTTACAGCGGGAACTGGATCCCGTGCAACGGGCCCATCTCATCGAATTAGGGCGTAAAGCCTTACTCAATTGGTTTGCCATGGGGGTAAAAATTTATTGCAAAGGGTCTTACCCGTGAATAAACTCACGGAGCGGTTCATTCGAACACATCGTCACGACCCGAGTGTCATTGCCGATAAGCATGCCAATGAGGAAGATCGTAAAAATGCCATTTTGAAACGGGGTGGGGCCGGGTTCTTGGGAGGGACCATCATACGTCATTTGTTCAAGTGGGGAAAGACTCAAAAACGTAAAAGACGTCCCCGTAGTGTGGTGAGAGTAGTTAAGCAAAAGAAAAAACGCGTGTTACCCGCTTCCCTCTTGAAACTCGCTAAGAAAAGAAAAAAGAAAGTTCCCAAGAAATCCCCCAAGAGAGTCCCTAAACTCATCATTCACTGCAAGACCCCCGGTCCTAAAGCCACCGTCCTACCGCCTCATCTCTTACGTTTTGCTAAATTTCCTCAGAAGAAGAAGACCCCTAAATTCATCGTGAAGATACCGTTTTCGAAATATATGACACCTCAAAACACCCCGCCCAAGAGAACCAAGACTTTAGCGGAATTGAAACAATGAATAGGGGCAAAGAAAATGGAGCGAGCCATGAGTGGGCCCATAGGAAGTTCTAGAACCAGTGATACCGCCTTACCCAGCTTTAGCGAAGCGTTTGGGGGAATGGCACGTTTTACTCCCTTCACCACATCTACCCCTAAGCAGAAATATAAATGTCGATATTGCCCCCTGTAATACAATTTGAAAAGTAGTCGCGGTCGTCACGTTTCAACCCCTCACCCTAGCGATTAACAGTATAAAAAGGTGACAAAGTGTGCGCACACCTTCATTATTTCACCATGGCTCATACGAAGAGGTGTGAATCCCGACTAAGACCTCATTTACCTCTCTTACAGACTCTGGGCACCCCTCATTATTCCTCAAAATTAAAGAGGGAGGTGTTAAAACATTGTTCCAATGACTGCATTTTTAAAGATTTGCGAGATCCTGTACAATATATTAAAAGGGGTGATTCCTCTCACCCCTACTCAGAAGCGACAACTAGCTCCTAAGAAACACATATTGAGACGGCTAGTACAGCGACAACCCCTGAAAAAACGCCGAACGTTACTCATCAATCAGAAAGGTGGCTTAGCTTCATTTGGTTGTAGTAAAATTTGCAACAAATCAGGAGTCGTAAAATGGTATTAGTCCCCGAAGCCATGTTTAATGAATTGTAAGGAAAATTACCTAAGCCTCCCGAATTTCAATCGGCCGTGGGGTTACGCAGAGAATTAGATGACATCGAACATCGAGATGATTTAACCGAGGGAGAAAAAATAGCTCTGTACGGCCATCAACTTCATCGTTATCGACAATATTTACAATAAGCTCGACAACAGAATCCTTCTAAACTACCCACACCAACCCCTCCGGTGGTAGCACCTCCCCCACCTGTAGAGGTAGCAGCAGCGGCAGATACCGATGCATTAGAAGAACAGATTATTAAAAGTGTCAGTAAACCAGGTCAAAAGAAAGCGGGTTTATTACTCGATCATCTCAAGAAATCCAAAGTTTTAACTTGGAATGAAGAAGGAGAAATCAGTTATAGAGGACACACCGTTCCCGATTCTAATATCGTGGATTTAACTAGCGAATCCCAGCGACAAACACCTTTGAAACATCGTGAACCACCTGCGGGATTACAGCAATTTGCCCAAGCCTTAAAAGAAACGAATGCCCCATAAGAATACGTGACCTATCTCGATGTTATAAAAGCAATGGAGAGGCCGGGAAAAATCAGTACTCCTAAACCTATAGATGAAGATGAGAGCGGCTTTCAAGAAATCTCGGGTGTTGACCAGTCTTTCTATGAAACTCCCAAACGAATGATGACCCCCAAACATACCAAGGGGTCCAAGAAAAAGACATCACATGAACTAGGACAATGGTTAACTCTAACATGAAAAAATCCACGGAACAGATCTTACAGCGACTTTATTACGATCCTAAGACAGGGTATGGTGGAGTGCAATCTTTGTATCGTCAAGTGCGTAAATTAGGTCACAAGATTACACTTTCTAACATTCGAGAATGGGTCAAAGAACAAGATACGCATACCTTACACAAACCCATACGTCGCAAATTTAAGAGACAACAGACCCGAGTGACCGATATAGACGAGCAATGTCAGTTAGATTTAGCCGACGTGTCGAACTTGAAAAAATACAATGATGGGTATACGTTTTTATTGTGTGTCATCGACGTGTTGTCTAAATATACGTGGGTGGTGCCTTTAAAACAGAAAACGGGGAAAGAAATGATACGAGGGCTCTGAAAGATTTTTCGAGACGGACGACGCCCCGTCCGCATTCAATCGGATCAAGGGAGAGAATTTACGAATAAAGAATTTCTTCAAGCCTTAAAAACCATTCATTTCTTTACCACACGTAATGCCGAAACCAAAGCCAGTATCGTGGAGCGCTGTTAACGCACACTAAAAGCACGTATGTGGCGTTATTTTACACGCCATAAAACACGGCGGTATGTGGATGTCTTGCCCGATCTGGTACACGGATACAATCACACGTATCATCGCAGTAACCAGAGAGCTCCTGTTCAAGTCAATGCCACAAATGTATTGAAGGTCTGGAAAACCTTGTACGGAAAACAGACTACAACTACCTCGGCATTACAAGTGGGAGATCGCGTACGCATCAGTAAAGCCAAACGCACATTTGATAAGGGGTATTTACCGAACTCGACCACCAAATTGTTCACCATATCCAGAAAAGTTCCGGGGCGAAACGTATACCGAATTAAAGACGACCACGGAGAAGAATTAGAAGGGACGTTTTACCCCCCAAGAATTACGAACAGTGATTAAAAAAGACGATGTGTACAAAGTGGAGGAGATCTTAGGGTATAAAAAGCGCCGTGTGGGGAAAAAAGTCATTTCAAAAGTCTAAGTGAAGTGGAAAGGATATCCCTCTAGTTTCAACTCATGGATTCCGCAAGCGGATCTCATTTTACCTTGACACAGCAATGGAAATTCTTGGGAGAAAAAGTTCCTTGAGTAGAAATTGTGTATTTCGCACAATTATTCCTGTGTTTAACGATCATCATCACTTACGAGATCCGAATCGAGATTTTTGGATGGTTACCTTGAGTTCTCTCGTGGGATACATCATGCCTAGCCCTCAGATGAATTTCACCAGTATAAAAGAGGAATGAGCTTCTCAAAACTC
Organism: Ostrea edulis; assembly: GCF_947568905.1. Classification (NCBI taxonomy): domain Eukaryota; kingdom Metazoa; phylum Mollusca; class Bivalvia; order Ostreida; family Ostreidae; genus Ostrea; species Ostrea edulis. The sequence goes on from NC_079173.1 coordinate 37,096,212, forward strand.
ATCAGTTCAACATGGGTAAAACACAGTACGCCTGGAACCAGACGGGGAAGAAAAGCGCATGCTTTTCTGATAAGATGTGTTTGATGCATTGTAACCAACATAAAGTGTCCCAGGAACCCGTGTACTTGTACACACGTATACTGGTAGTTTATGGATCGTCCCCCTTTATCGTGAAGACCAAGTATCAAGATTTCTGTTGGAAAGTGAAAGCTTACAATACATTTCAACAACACGAATCGGAATGGACTTTAATTAAAAGTCCCTGGTTTGACAACGTGAAGGAGTGTCTCCGAGATTTTAAAGGCATGAAGGGGTATGATGTGGCCGATTGTTGGGGGACTCAACACTATCTGATGATGCGACGCCGATTAGTCGAGAGACGAACACAAAAGTTGCAAGAATCCTTCCTACAATCGTTGAGTCGCGGTGGTGGCCGCGATCAAGAAGAATGACTTTGTAATTTTTGAAATGTTTAATAAAAATATAAAAAAATGTTTTTGGTCTTACAAATATAAATACAACAGACGGTGAGTCATGGTCATCATTTGAGTCATCATGGCTGGACGAGAAGGGTTTTACTTAACGCTCCCTAGTGATGGGTCTATGGAATCCTTTCCGAACAATACAGCCGCTCAATTCAAAATCTTATTACCCCAATCCATGGATTTGACGGACGGGGAATGGGAAGGTTTAACCGAAATGATGTTTCCCAATGCTTTGAAAAACATCCTAAAGGAAGAGGCTTATTTTGATATCCTCGTCCCCGAAGAGTACCTCAAACACCTTAAAAACCCCGATATATTCAAATGGGGACGATTTCGAATGGAAAAAGTCAAGCTGCTTCCCTTCAGTCAATGCCCCGTACTAATCGAATGGTGCTGTACTCTCTGGTTTCCGCTCACCATTATCAGTGAGAAGATGGGTATCGTCCGAATTCACTTTAGACCCGGAGATTACGTTCATACCGCGGCGTTAATCGGCGAAATCAACTAAGAACTGGCAAGAAGTATGAAAAAGATATAGAAAACGATGGGTACCCCCAAAGAAGAGAGTTTCATGAAATTAGTTTATTTCGAAAAATACGAGCAAGTCATGTATCAGTTTAAAGGGAAAACACTCAGAAAAAAACCCTTGTGCGTTCGTTTCCCCCTATCCTTAGCTTATAAGCTCGGTATGGATAGTCAGAAACTCGTCCTGCCAAACGAACCAGAGACCAAATGGATCAACGTGACTTACTTGGGGAACAATACCATGGATGTCTACGAAAATCTGAAATCCATGTACGTGTATTGCGATGTCGTGAACCCTGGGGTGGGGTCCAACGAATTGAAATTATTAAGGGTGGTTCCTAGTATGTTTCGCCTGGTGGACGGCCAACATGCTAAATGGGAATCCATCAGGGCCGAATATCTGAAACTGAGTAAAAACCATTTCGATACCATCGACATTCACATCATGACCTCTCTGGGTACCCCCATGCCTTTTTCAAATGGTAGAACATTAGTGAAACTTCATTTTCAAAAGGTGTATTGAAGAGAAAAGTCGTGTGACGATGAAGTATCATCGCGGAGTCAGGCGTCAGAAAGGATACGGAATATTTTCCATTCTCATTCTTATGATTGCTAGTGCCGTAATCGGAGCCGTCCAAGGGGGCAAAGGCATGAAAAGAAAAAAGAGGGGTCGCAAAAAGTATAAAAAGCGGGTTAGACCCTGAAGGGGGTCAGTCTCTACAAAGATGCAGTATCATCGAGGTTTATTACATCAGCGGGGTCACGGGTGGGGTAGTCTCTTAAAAAGAGTCTGTAAAGTAGCGGCTCCCGTGATCGGTCAGGTCGTAGGCGGGTTACTGGGAGGACGCCCCACACCACAAACAGGAGGACTACAGGATAGCATAAGGAATTTTACTTTTAACCTTGTTCAGGGATTATCCGGTAGGAAACTTCGCCGTCCGCCGGAATGGGGAAAAGCTTCATTCACCGATTTCCTCAAAGGGGTTAACCCGACGCAATGCTCAGTTCAGTTAAGGCTTGCCAGGAACAATTACAGTGCTGTATATAAATGTAGCTCAGTGCACTTCGCACCATATGACGTCACAGTAAAAACATACGTCACGACGCACAAGTTCTTACAGTTGTATCGCGGGGAAAGTGTCATAATAGTATGTCATTATTTACTACCGTTATCAAGTGATAAGCAGTATTCATGAAAAATTTTCTTGTCAAATGCTTATCATATAATCATATATTATTTCTTTTTCATATCAAATCACTCTGCATTTATCATATCTAGTTTGCACGAAGGTGATGTTCATTTTATATTGTTACCTTGAAATCGCCCCTACATATTCTCCTGATCGGATTAGCACTGCGTTTAATTTACATAATTATTGCGACCAGCTGCAGTAAATGTAAAAATGCAACGATGTACAGTGTATGGTGGTGCTTGATGTTTATATATTTTTATTCTTATTACATTGATATATCAGAAAAGTGTTGAGAGCAACTTCTGACACAAACAGAAACCCCTTTCCGCATCTGATAATATCTTGCATACTCATGAAAATTAAGAAATATGCTGCATTAGAGGCATTTTAAACTCCCTTCCTTCTATCGGAGAACTTGCTCCCAAAACTTTTCAGGTAATGTAAAGTAGGCTCTGTTTTTCAATATTAAAAGGGTCAGCCTGCATGTAACCGATATCGTTGCACTTTTGCAATTATCACAATAATTTTTGTTGGTTCTAAATATATAATGTCACGTGATAGTCTCGTGATGTTCAACACATGCCTCAATGAAAATGTATGGAAGGCTACTGGGTATCGGTTTAAACGTCCTTTCGTTCTCGGATATTTTCCATTAAATATTTTCCATATAAAACACTAAAGGCCATTTTATGCACCTATTTTACTTTATTTTTGTATGGGACGCCTTAATTCAATTGAGTGGGGGGGGGGAGTTTTTTTCACCGATTTGCTCAAATCGGAGGGCTAAAAGTGCTTTAATAGCAGTCGCTAAAACGGGGTAAGATGTCTTAGAAAATAAACGGTCTCTCAAAGATGCCATCAAGACACACGGAGTACAAGCCATAAAAAATACGGCCGGTATGACCATGCCTAAAATTCAACAAAAATTAAGATACCATAAAGGAGACAGTGTTTTGGCGGGTATGGTGAAACGAGGAGCACGACAATCGATGAAAGCCGGGTACCCGACGGGTTTAGATGTCTTAGAAAATAAACGATCTCTCAAACAAGTACTCAAGACGCATGAAGGTCAAGCGTTATCCTCGACTATAAGGGGTAAGAAAAGAAAAAGAAAACAGAAAGGCCGAGGACTTTTATACGAAATACTTAAAACAGCAGCTAGTCAAAAAAGAAGAAGAAAAAGACAAAGAGGCAATGAATTTTTCACCGATTTACTCAAAACGGGGGCGAAACAAGCTTTGACGGCCGCTGCTAAGACGGGGTTAGATGTCCTAGAAAATTAGATATCTCTCAAAGACGCCCTCAAGACTCACTGTAGACGGGCCGCTAAGAATACGGGGGTATGGCCAAACAACGTTTCTTCCCATCTTAGCGCGCGGGGGACCTCGTTAGAGGAAGAGAGCGCCAACGGTGAACCCCCGAGGAAGTCCCGAGGTAAGAAGAAGAAACGATCTCCCGACAGTTTCGGCTGAGCCTATAAAAAGAGGGTGTAGGATGTGTGAGCACCCATTTGATTCCCCATCAACGATCGGTAACACATCAAAACATAATGCACAGAGAATCTTGCGCTTGCGAGACAGATAATCTGGAACTGTTTAAAGTTCCCCCGACGAATGCCACTATAGAAGACTCTAAATGGATGGAATATTATCCGATTTCCAGTACTCTGAATTCAGATACAGCCCTCATCGAATTTGAAATCAAAGGACAGGGAGATGAATATCTGGATTTATCTCAATCGTATCTCCAGATGACCTGTAAATTTACCAAAGGAGATGGTACAGCTCTCACGGGAGGGGTTCTACTTCCACCCCGTCAATAACATCTTACATTTCTTATTCAGTGAAATCATTGTGAGTCTCACCCCGGGAACGGATACTTATCCGTACAAAACCTATTTGGAGAAAGTACTGTCTTATAGTCATAAGACTCTGAAAACCCAGATGAAGGCTTGTACCTTGTGGGAAAAAGATACGGCCGGGCACATGGACGAAGTTTGGGTTAGCCGTTCTGACCCAACCTGACAAGCAATTCGCCGTAGCGGATGGTAGAGTCACCATCAATGCCGTCATCCCCGCCCCGACATATCCCGATAATTCCAAGAACGTGGGGTTGAGAAAACGTCACGAGAAGATAGATAACAGTAAAGTCATCGTGTTGATGGATCGTTTACATCTGGATTTGTTTCAGCAAGAGAAATGTCTGCCGAACGGAGTAAACGTATGTCTGAGATTCAACCGAGCCATGTCTCAATTCTACATGATGACCGCTGCGGGGAGTAGTGGCAAAGTGGTCATTCAAAGTATGGTCTTGTGGGTGAGAAAAGTCAAACCGATTCCTAACATTGTCAATCTGATTAATCAACAGCTGAGTACTCAATCGGCTAAATATCCGTTGAGAAGAGTGGAAGTGAAAACGTTCACCAACCCCACTGGCACCCAATCGAAAATCACCGATCACCTGTTTCAAGGACAGATGCCCAAACTGATTCTCTTGGGCTTCGTGGAAAATGCCGCCTTTAATGGCGATAATACTAAAATCGTCAAGACCCCCGTAAACAACGAGAATTATGGTTTCAACAGTGCTTACGAAATTTGGCCAGATTGTCGTACAAGACTTTAGCTTTTCCTTCTAAGATTGCCTGTGGTTTAGTGGGAAATTCCACTCGTTACAGACAATTCATTCAAGACTTTACTCGTAGATACGATAAACAAGTGTATATTGTCATTCCAAAATAATATGTATAGTGTCTTATTCAAGCAACAGTTCATAAACATGAGTGTGACTTATGTGCAGGGCAATTGAATTGGGAAGTTTGTCGTACAAGACTTTACCCTTCGCTTATAAGATTGGATGTGGCTTAGCGGGAGGAAATTGGACACATTACAGACAGTTTATTCATGATTTTGCTTGTAGGTATGATCAACAAGTATATATTGTCATTAAAACATAATTGTGTGTTTGGGGAGCATAAAGTGCTTCTGGTGTTAATTCTTCTCGGGTATCGCTGATTGCACATAGCCTCTAGCAGATTTATACCATGATGAATTTTCAACAATCTTGAAAAAATTTAAGATATAAGCATGCCCGTCTAACCGAGTGTTGGAAGTTCCACCAATGGTGAATAAAATAAGACAGAAAAAACCCAGAGCTTTTTATTTCATTTTTTCCGAGTTTTTTTATTTTATTTTTCAGAGCTATCAAATCTTGTTTATTTGATAGTGTACTAAGGTCATCAGCATTTTTTCTCATGATGCAATATTTTTCTACCAGCTTTTCTGCGCGCGCGACAGATATTTTCAGAAAATCAGTTTCTCTCTTTGTCTCTCACGCTAAAACGCTAGGTGCTGCAGCACGTGGTCCCGCGCTAGATGGAGCGCGCGAAAGTTGTTTTCAGAAAATAAGTTTCTCTCATGCTAAAACACCAGGTGTTGCAGCACGTGGTCAATAAATTATGTTCAATTGTTGTTTAGTACATTAACATGGAAGTCATATCATTATAAGAGATTAACATGGAAGAATACGATGAAAATATTTGGGAAAATTTGGTGGAGAGAAGACATCAGAAGCGTAGAAAACGTAGATCTCGAAATTCGTGTTTCGAATATGTTTTAGATCGGTGGTCAGAAGAAAACATTGCTTCAGATTTAGAGAAATCGTACCAAAAATTTACTAATATACAATTTATGACTTTCCATTTCTATACGCAGCTTGATGGAACTCGCAAAGTATCGGGTTTTATTAGGCTGAAAAAACCGCGTATCAGACGAAGTGTGTGGTGTATGTTATGGGCTGGATACCATCAAATGTGGGAAAGCGTCAGGGAAGTGAGATTTCCGTGTACAAGAGCTCGGAAATTAGAAGATGCCATCACCTGTGTAAACAACTACTTTAACTTTTACGATGTCAGTGAACCGTACGAATTTGGTGTGAGAGATTATTGAATTACAACGCCAGATGTTCTGCGCATGTCATTGAGCTTGGTAGTTATAAAAGCGGAGCCTAGTTGTCACACCTCATTCTATCTTCTGATATTCGCTTGCTAACATGGCACAGAAACAAGACGATTTAAAGAAAGCTAAGGCTGACGATCAGAAGCCTGAAATAGGACAGGCCTCGAACTTTTATCTCCCGCCTCAGAATCCTACGGACCAAGGCCTGGGGTTTTTCTTCCCCGATTCGCAGGATGCTACGGGTCTGGAGTTGGGTTTATACGATAACCCTCCCATTAGTAATGAAGATTCACCCATGACCAGGGCCGATTTTGCGATCATTACGACAACACTGGACGGTATTGTCAACCGTATCAACGTGTTGGCCGACGAAATCACCAATCACATGGGGGTCTTGATGAAAACACTGGAGGAAGTAGCAGTGACTAAATCCCGTAAGGACCCCACCAACAACGCCTGCTTCACCTGTGGAGAAACGGGGCATTGGTCGCCAGATTTCCCGCAGAAAACCAGCAAGAAAAGTAAAGAGCGCGACCCGTGCTACAAGTGTGGGCAAGTGGGCCATTATATTGCGGACTGTCCGAAACAGCAGGAGGTGATCCCTACCCTTCCCAGCGCAAACCCTCAACCACCAAAAGAAGAACCACCCAAAATGAAGAGGAAGCCTGCCGCCAAGAAATCCGAGTCCGCGTGAAAGACTGTGTTTAAATGTGTGGACTTGTAAAATTGTGTGGACTTTATAAATTGTGTTTAATTGTTGAATTGTGTTTGTGTAAACTTTTAATTGTTCATTTAATAAATGTGTAAACTTTCAACCATTGTTCTTCTTTAATTAAAATATTTCTTTATTTGAAATTTAACAAACGGAATACAAAAGGAATATCAAAACGTTCACACGCCACCTCCTCAGATTTCCCCACCTGCCCAGCTTGACCTCGCCACCTGGCCAGCTTGACCCCCGCTGACCCCTACACTCATGTGAATACCGCCACTCCAAACTGCACTCCGTTGACCTCCCTATAAAACCTGCATTAAAACTGCACTCAGTTGAACTCCATATCAAGCCGGACTATACTACTAACGAGTATCAATCAAAAGAAAGACGAAAAGAAAATCCGAAGTGCTGTAAACCAAGGACAGAACAGGCGCTTTCATCCATATGAAAACTACAAAGCCCCACCAGCGGCGACAGCATGCTCGGCAGCCCAACTTGCTTCTTCTGGGCCTTATTCTACTGCAGCATTTCAATCATTTCCATACCAGCAACAGCTCTTTCGTGTCAAACCCACAAGGCGTCAACCACAACCCAGTGACGCTTTCTTCAGCTGTTTCGCTACTGGACACTGGAAAACAAACTGTCCAAAAACAAACGACAATGTCAATGATAAGTATACAGGTTGTACTGGTTATTCTACCATTGCTGGCCAGGTTAAATTCTTTCAGAAAAATTATTGAAAAATATCAAGGATAAAATACAATTTACAACAAAATATTGGCAAATGGAGAGAAATTGGTACAAATCCAATAATTTTGAGTTATTGAATCTGGCTATGAAATTCCATTTGTTTCAAATCCACCTCAAATGTTATTTTAAAATAATAGGTCTGCTATTCATAATACTGAATTTGTTACATCCGAAATTTCGGACTTATTGAATAAAGGGTGTATAATAGAAGTTCCATTTCAGCCATTTATTTGCAGTCCTTTAAGTGTTGCCGAAAACAGGACCAAAAAGAGGTTGATTCTTGATCTTATGTTAAATGAATATGTAAAGTATGATAAGATTCAAGTTTGGCGACTGGAAGACACTAGCACTAGATTACTTCGAAAAAGATTGTTTTTGCATCAAATCAGGATATCATCACAAAGACATAACTAAATATTATCAGACTTACTTGGAATTTCAGTGGAATAACAAATATTATTGCTACACTGTCCTTCCTTTTGGCCTTTTATCTTCTCCGTTTATTTTACTAAATGCTTAAGACCAGCTGAAAAGTTCTTGAGGAAGAGTGGCATCAGGATCGTATCATATTTAGATGACGGTTTGGCGTTTACTTTTACGGAGATTTAATGCATTTTATATTCTACTTTCATCCAAGAAACGTTGTCAGATACTGAACTCTTGGTCAATTTCGAAAAATCATAATTTAAGCTAACTGAAGTCATTATATGGTTAGGTATTACATGGAATTCAAGGCTATTTTCCATTTCAGTTCTAGATAGACGAATAGACGATATCTTTAGTTGTTTACATAGAATAATCGGTCGATTTCCCAACATACAATGTAACTGGAAGGGAACTGACAAAAGTAGTGGGGAATAGTATTTCCATGACAACCTTGATAGGTAATATATGCAACATAATGACAAGATTTGCTTCTATTGGAATTTCCAAAAGGGAATCGTGGGATTCCGGATTATTTGATTATCAAGACCAAGTTCTTGATGAACTTCATTTTTGGATGAAATGTATTCATAGTGAAAATATAAGATTTCTACAGTTTGTTAAAAGAAAGAATGTTATCATTTATTCAGATGCCAGTGATTTGGCATGAAGTGCTTACACAGTTGAAGTCAATTCAAAGGTGTTCCACTTGATGTGGAAAGAACACGAGAAAACAAAGAGTTCGACTAGGAAAGAATTGAAGGCCACAGAGTTGACATTAGTTTCTTTTCAGAAAGAATTACAATATATGACAGTGACGTTGTTTACAGACAACCAAAATTGCACATAGATAGTGCATTACGGTAGCATGAAACATGCCTTACAAGTTTTGGCATACAATGTTTTTAAAATGCGTGTAAAAAAAAAAAATTGGATGTTCAATGGGTTCCGCGAAAGGAAAACGATAAGGCAGACTATATTAGCAAATTTATTGATCATGACGATATAGAATTTTTCGAATTTGTAAGTTCTATGTTTGGCCCTTTCTCCGTTGATAGATTTGCTAACTTTAACAATCGTAAAGTTGTTAAGATACAATTCAAAATTTTGGAACCCTGAATCGGAAGCAGTGGATTGTTTTACACAAGATTGGGTAGGTGAAAATAACTGGTTGGTTCCTCCCATTCATTTGATAGTTTCTGCAATAAAACATTTACTAGAATGCTAAGCACATGGTACATTGATCATACCCAACTGGCCTTCCGCCGCTTTTTGGCCCATGCTGTTCGATCCAGATCTTTATTATAAGGCTTATGTGAAAGACGTGCTTTTGTTTAGAGATACTGAAGATATACTCATTCATGGTGAGAACAAAAACTGTATATTTGGTTCCATAAATGTTGATTCTGGAATACTTGTTGTGCACTTGGATGCGACAATATCGTATGGGTGGTTGGTGTATTGCAGATGACTAGGTCCTGGTACACCCTAGCTATAGAGTTATTTAGCAGTGACATAAGTGAGGGATGTATTGCAGAAGACAAGTGGTCCTGGTACATCCATAAGTGTGTATTGCAGACGATGAAGGTCCTAGTACACCTTAAATGTATGTATTTATAGATTATACGTTAATGTTTTGTTTTAAAAAACACATTTTTTATATATATTCAAGGTGGGAAGATGGAAGAAAGCCGAAAGTTACAAGATATCGTCTATCGGAACTTGCTTCTGAACTACCACTGAACGCTATTAAATCATCGCACGTATGTAGTTATAAGGCTTTATGACATGTCATACATTATTTCACCTGTTTTAATCAAACTTCAGTATTTACAAACAACCGCGTCACTCTGCCATTTCAGGTGACAGTCACGTGACCAGTTCAAACTTTCAGATCATCGGTGGTCTTATCTGTGTAAAGCTGTGTATTTTGTTACAACAGTACCGTGCCATAAGTTTAATAGAAATAAAAATATTAAATACCTATTAGTAATTCGTTGTTTTACGCTCTTTCAGCCTTAAAACTAGACAGTTGCGTCTGAGTTAATATTTATTATGTTGGGAATCCCCTGACGCGCATGGGGCTATTTATAGACGTCTAACACTGTATAATTTATGAGTTATCCGCAACACCTCGGGCCTTTCACCGAATACACCGTCTTTTGAGTAAAAGACCCGGGATTTTCCAGATGATTTATATATGTACCACACTATATAATATTCTCACTGTTTTCTTCTACATGCAGATGCTTTCAAGCATGTAAATAAGGGAAAGTTGATAACTTTGTAAAGTAATTAATCTGCTTTAAAGTAATTATGTACAAAATAATACATGAACATCGGGTCATACCGCTTTAATACTGTCTGGCATCCAAGACGAAGAATACAATACAATACAGGTATGCGTTTAACACCTTTTGCAAATGGTGCAACGACTTCAGTCCTGCAATACATTCTCTTCCTGCTTCGGAGACCAACGGCGGTGGTGGCGGTCGGACAAAGCTAAAGACGGCTATGTCAAAGAAAATTTATTCGAAAAACTATCAGTTATAAAAATTTGGGTATTTAGTATACATACTGTTCTTCTTTATCATCGAAATAATTAATCTGCACATAAGAGCGCTCCACATCTTATCTAACGTGTTTGTGTTTATTTTATAAACGTTTTATATTCGTTTGAGTGAAACGAATAAGAACCTAAACATTATCTAGCGCAGGTATATGCTTCACAATGTACAATATTTAAGTACGTGTAGATAGATAGAAACGTAGCTAAACTCTGAATCTTATGATTAAGCGCAACACGATGACACAGTGCAGTGGCGGATTTAAGGGAGGGGGGGGGGTAGCCGGAGTCCCCCCCCCTAAAATTTCAAATTTAAAGTAAATCGTGGTATATTGTTTAGAAAAATGTAAACGATAAAAGAAGCAATATACTATAGTATTCTTCCACTCTTGGAGGAATAAATGACAAAATCTTTTGATTTACTGAAATACTTTTATTGGGAGAACTTACAGTTTTTTTTCAAAACCGCTTAAAATATTCGTCATTTTATTCATTTCACCTTATTATAAATGACAGAAAATGGTAAAACTTACTCTATAAGAGACATATTCTAGGCTTTATAAAATCTATAAAATCCAGGACCTCCTCGGGGCTTACCTCCTGGACCTACTGGGGCCTCAAGGCGGCAATCAGACCCCCTGCCTCATAAAAAGTTGCGCCCCCTTAACTGCAATTCCTGGATCCGTCCCTGCAGTGCATGACAAATTTAACATCAAATAAACAAAAGACTACAGTGTAGTTCTTCACTAAATACACGTGACGGTAACTAGCACTATAATAAAATCTACTTAGTGTACAGCTTCATATTCTGAGTTTCACTAATATTGCATTGAAATATTTCATGTGACCATTTTATTTAAATAACCATGAGGGAAAATCTAACAAGACAAAATAGATACACGTATATTTCCATGTAATACCCGGTACATTGTTGCCCTTTGTCACTTTGATCAGCGTAAATTTAGGAATGGACTTAGTAGTTCATGACCCTGAATACCACTACGAGTAATTCTAGTGCAAGTGTAGTTGCAACACTACGCCTTCTTTACACAACTAATGTACACAATGAGTAGTACCTTTAAATTATTACGGAAGGTATAAATGGATTAAGAAACACAGTGCAAGAACATGTATTTAAACTCTTCCTGTATAAATATTCGTCACGGACGACTGAATAGAACAGGCTAGTGTCCATTTTGCAATTTACAATCATAAAAGGTACGTGATTTTTTATTGTATTTTTATGGAAAATTACAAGGCACGTATCTAGACATTTAACATCAGGCCTACCAAAACTGTGATGTGCATGTAGTTATTTCTAGGGATATCTGCTGTAAACTGTGTTTATGTAGAAGATTAAGTCTGTAAAGCGTCCGTTCTGTGAGAGAAGTGATCCCGTCCCTACCACATTTAGGTTATTGTCTCTCAGAATCGACACTTATCAAACGTTAGGGGTCATCCACAATTGTCAACCATTTTCCAAAGTGTGCAAAAAGCACACTTTTTGAGACCCCCCACCCACCCCCCTCAAAACGTGTACATCAACCATTTTTAAATTCCCAACAAGAAGGATCGACAATCGAGTTTATGAGCAATTTAGTTCAAACAATGAGTTCTTTAATATTGGTACCCCTATTTCTTGTTATATATCAATGATATAATGTTTTATAAATGTGCAAATCTAGTGTACATAATAGATTTTTATAGAAAAAAAATAAAGATGTCTCTGTCTTATCTTGTCGTCTTTTTTATAGGCATTACACTTTTGTAACATGACCAATACTTTTATGAAATAAATCCGGAAGAGAAAAAAGAGCGTACGGTAAAATTGTCGATTTTTTACCCCCTCCCCCCGAGCGTGCCTTTTGTACGCTTTGGAAAATGGTTGACAATTATGGATGGCCCCTTATCCTTCATTGGTCTGTAAGATATTTGAATTTTACTTGATTAATAATTATCGTGAAATCGATTAAAATCCCCAGCTTTCCTTTTCAATAAACTACTCTGGAATAACACTTTAAACAACAACTTACAATATTACAACATACACTAAATTCGTTGTTTATCGATGTTTGATTTTGATCTCACAGAAGAAACAAGTTCTGATAAAAATCACAGAACCCAAGGACGCCAGATCACTCCGGCTGACTAGAATTTTGCATCCAGCGTCCACCGGCTCCTGATCCATGAATGTGTAGTAATGGGGCTAAACGTTAACATAGGTTGTAATTGACCTTTGGCCAAACTCTCGACATAATTTAGAAGTGAGAATCGCGGGTTTTTCGTATATGACCTTAAAACCAGAGGTCCCGTGTCGCGGCAGGCGTTTGGCACCTTAACGAACCCTTATAGCTACGGCCCTGAGCGCTAAAGCATGGGTCGACATTTGTGGTACTTCACCTACAACTGGTGACGTCTTAATATGAGTGAAATATTTTCGACGAGGTGTAAAAATACCTACCCGGGGCCTCTTCGGTTACCAAGCGAAGGGATTTATCTCTGATATATGTATACATGTTTGTTTACTTTTGTTTTACATCCCTTTGAGAATATTTCACTCATGTTGGGATGTGGCCACCTCTGTTGAAAGACTGCAAATATTATCTAGATTTATACTCCACACTTGTTACCCTTGAGCAGTGGGGGATCTACATGTACTTTATGCCAACATAAAAATGTGCTGTATGGTGTGGCTGTTATATTTAAATTCCGAAGTTTTCTTATAGTTAAAACTTTAATACCCAAATACTTGTACTTGTGGTTGATATTAAGTGAAGTTGACTCTTGTAAGTTTTACAGTATGTGAAATTATGTTTCATACCGATTGTTGGGCCGTTCTTGGCACAATGATTTTGACTACGGATAACTACTTTTACCTGATCAGGATATAGAGCTCACGGTGGGTGTGATCGGGCGACAGGGGATGCTTACTCCTCCTAGTCATCTGATCCCATCTCTGGTATGTCCAGGGGTCCTTGTTTGCCCAACTATCTATTTTGTATTGCTTAAAAGAGTTATGAGATTGATCAATGTTCGTTATCGTCACCTTTCATGTAAAACGTATGCGGTACATGTTTTAATATATCATGGATTTATCACTAAAATTAAATTTTAAAAGTATAAATGATTTCTGTTGTCTTTCTTCTGAAAAAAAAAAACCTTTCAAAGAACAATTGTCATTTGTTGCAGTTTTCATTTTCGATCAATCACTTTTCTGGATTAAATAAGGTTAAAATTGTACATATTAATTAAAATATATTGAATGATGACAAAATTTTGCTTGTTAACATTTTTGTTTTAAAATGCATTATTTAGAAAGCAGATATTCAAGAATTTGTGTCATCCCCAACATTCATATTTTAAACCAATATTGTACAACATTTCTCCATCTAATGAGCAATCAACCAGTATTTTTTTCTAAAATCCTCAAATATGCGAGATTTTACGGTTTTACGGTATACTTTGCTCTGTCAGAAAAGAAATACTTTTTAAAAAAAATCATATATGGTATACATTAATTTCATATGAGAAAATTATGTGATTTTTATAGGAAGTTGATATGTATATCGTGTGATAATCATATGGAAATCATTTCATATGAAATTCATATGATTTTTTTCTACATATGAGAAGCATATGTTTCCCACATACGAATCTCATATGAAGTGAGTTTGATATGATAGCACATTACTTGCATATGATCCTCATATGAAACTCACTTCATATGAAGATCACATGTGGCGCTTTTGTGTTAAAATATCAACGATATCGATAACAAAGCAGCGTGTACGAAAGTTTGATTATCATATTAAGGATAAATTCTGTTTTTCTTCTCTCTGTTCAGCTGTGAAAAAGAACTACAGTACAACGACAGAACGAAGGCTGGGCTGTGTGGATGTGGTTGGGAAATGGAGGAAACAACATCAATCGGGAGAACGCGTGCTCGCTCCATCTTTGGCAAACTAATTGCGGCGGTTCTTGTGGCCATCATTCCTTATGTACATATAGGTAATTATTCCATCTATTTTATTGAACATGTAACGGCAAAATAACAACTCAAATTTTCGACAAAGGGATGATTTCAGCTTCTCCATCCTCAGCTTCCCATATCTATGTAGCAATTAATATTCTATTATCACTTGTATATGGTGTTTATGTGTCTCAACTTATTGGATACCATTAAGTATGCTGCAGATGTGGAAGACTGCGGTGTCTTTTATTTTGAGTTCACTGGGATATAGCGCCTCGACATATGAATGAAAATGAGTATTGTTAATAGATAAATCGTCACCAATATCGAGTTGATTTAGAAGCTTTTGATTAAAAGATACAATTCTGGCATGCAAGGTTAACAAAACGAGCACAATTTGTGCCCAAGTTTAATCCAACAGACTGTTGCAAGACATGATCACCAAATACTGAGTAGACATTGTCAATGAGGAACTCCAGCATCTTTTCATTATCAATTTCACAGTACTTGTGAGTAAAATCGGAGTGGTGTTTGATGATGTTATTTTGGGATTAATCATCATATTAAGATATGAAGATTTCCGTGTTACTTTCTTTCTTTCAAGAAGCAGCAGTCTATGATGTCAAAAAGTGTAGTCTTTGAATATCGTGAGGAATGGCCGTGTAAAGTGTTAAATAGTCATAGGTTTTGATGCTGCAAGTTGAATATACACGAAGGAAATACGATAAAAACAGAACAACGCGAAAGTATCTATGAATGATCTGTCGGCAATCGGTGGGGAGCACATCCAGCAATTAAAGAAGAAAAAGGCAGTTAAACGGGGAACGAGGTAGTGAGAATCTCTTCGAGCCATAGATAAGGGGGGGGGGGGTTAAAGTTTAATGAATATCATAAAAAAAAATTTAATATTGTAAGTAAATCCTAATTTGATGTTGTTAATAATACTTTCTTGCGCAAGCGCACATCCAACCTAGAAATCAATTTCTTCATCAATATGTATTAAAGAAATCACAGTTGAACAGAGTAATTGGCCTACTTTGTGAATTGATACCAAATACTGATTTCTCGAATATAAGAAATTGCCGTTTTACATATTTGATCATACCGACACAATTTTGGTTAGGTTTCCAACATCTAAAAACAAGTATATGTATTTGATACCGCAGGTGAGTATTTTGTTTTATGATTGATTGATTGGTGTTTTCCACCACACTCAACAATTTTTCAGTTATCTGGTGGCGCCCAGTTTTTATTGGTGGAAGAGAGATACAATGTACCTGGGAAGAGACCACCGACCTTCCGAAAGTAAACTGAGAGATTTTCTCACTTATTGGCGCCGACAGAGGTGAGAGGCCGTGTGATTTTGAGCGTGATGCTTTAACCACTCGGCCACGGAGCCACCTTTGTTTATGCATTAGATAATTATTCAAGCATACTGAACTGACTCCGCCACTCTAACAACACGCACAAATTCTGAAACGGGGGATCACATTTAATTCAATTTGCTTAACTCTCATTATAGTCTTATTTTTGTTATTCTAAAAGTGTTTTCTATTTTGTACTATAGGTGTCATCCATAAGCTGATTTGGGTCCCTAACAAGCCCCCAGTCAACAAGACACACTGTCGCTGTGACTGCTTTGATACAGTTTTCAAGGGCGAGTTGTTACTACATATATTTCATTTTCATTCTTCCATGCTAATCAATGATATTTCTTATCAACTCTTCACCATCCACTAGCATGTATGTATATCGATCTAATTAAACCTTTCACTTTTTTAAAATCTTCAAGAAACTTTGAACCATTTTCAACAACTTTTCGCTTAAAAGGTTATACTTTCCCCGGTTCGAGGGAAATAATTTGGAGACAACTCAACCATTTACTTGATAAATGACATTGTCAAACATAAATTACATTTTGTTCCCTCACCAGCAGCATCAGAAAAGAGCTTCAACTCCGTGACAAGAGAACGACAGAATTAAAAATCTTTTGAAAGACTGGTCAAGAAGACCAAAGCCCGCATATAAAAGCAATGATAAACCGGCGGCTATTGACAACAGCTGGAAACCATGGAAGAGATTCTCTCTCTCTCTCTCTCTCTCTCTCTCTCTCTCTCTCTCTCTCTCTCTCTCTCCATGTCTTGTAAAAGTGTAAGAAAACAACAAGATAAACCAATACAATGGAGATCCAAAATTGTTCAAAACCTTAACCCGACAACAGGACAGTCTATGATAGGGTTAAATACATATTAATATCCCAGAAAAAACATGGCTACATCTTCACAAAATGTACATATTTGCTTTGGCAAACTATGATTCTAAAGTCGGGGTAGAGTCCCAGAAGGCGCATTTTTGGTTATGCCTCCTTGCAAAAAAAGGGGGGGATATTAGTTTGCATATGTCGGTAGACCAAGTAATTTCGGCTCAATAATATAATAATGCCTAGCTTGACATACAGCAAGCATTTTATACTGGTTTCGCAGCAAAGTTGATGAAACGTATTGATTTTAAGGTTACAGGGTCAATCTTGACATAGTAAGATATCGTCTGCTGAAAACATTGAGAACCCTTTGCTTGACGGACATTGATACAAAGGTTTTACATAACAAGTAAATGACCCCTATAGATTCTGAGGTCACAGGATCAAAGGTCAAGGGTCAAATTGTACATACTAAAATAATGTCTGTTTGATATTTTGAGAACCCTTAATTGATTGACAAAATATCAAACTTGGTACACCGGTACATCTTTAGGAGTAGATAACCCCTATCTTTGTTAAGGTCAACGGTAAAACTTCTTTAGAAATAGAAAATACTGTCCACTCAATATCCTATGAAATCTTTGATACAAGACATGAAGCTTAAGGAGGTACTCTACATCGTCATAATGCCTGACTTCCTTTTATAACATGAATGAAAATATAAATATCAGCAATAATTGTCTTGTCATTTAAAGTATCATTGCCTAGCTGAGCAGCTCAGTGGGTTGACACGGCGACTGCTGAACTGTATATCGCGGGATCGAGACAAGCTGAGGTTTTAATTTTTTTTCGGAATGCTTTTTACTAAAACTGCATGTTTGGTCCAGATGAGGTAAATCTGAATGTTTTCAATTTCAAAACATTGTTGGATACATCCTCCACTTTTCATCCATATAAAATTTCTCTGGTGTAGCATACATCCTTACTACAGATGACCCTCATTTGGTTTTGGCATAACAAGGTCAATAGTAAAACCATCATATGAAAAGTTTTTTTTTTTTTTTGTTTTTGTTTTTTTTTTTTTATCTTTTACACTGAATAATGATAATTCTTTACAATGTATAAGTGCAATAAATAAATTCAAATTGCTAAGGAGTAATTGTACTTTTGTTTTAACGTTTTGTTAATTTGCTTTCAAATATCAATTAAAAATGTAGAATTTATGCCATGAAAATTGCATTCTTTTCATATGAATGCCTTTATTTGCAGGTTCTTATGAAAGACAAGGGAAATCCACATACAAACATGTTTATTTCAATGCAACTTTTGAAATGCTGGTCGTTTGGTTGATGACGCTTGGTGTGATTATTGTGTCGTACGAATCATTCAAACATATCCATAATATATATTGCAAGAAACTCATCAGGTGGAAAATGTTATTTCTATTCATATTAGATATTTACCCAAACTATTATTCTTATTGGGTGTATGTGAATTACATCAATGATGGATATTATCATCAGTTTTTCCACCAATTGTTCTTCACGGTATCGGAACTATATTCTACGTGGAATGTCTTCCGGTTGTGTTCCAAGAATTCGGAGTCAAATTCATGGCGACTATTAGCCATAATTTCTATAAGTTTAATTCATATTCTACTAGGAGGCGTTGATCAATTTTTCACACAATTAATACTGTGGCGTGGCAACGCTTTTCAGAGATTTAGGAACTTGGGTTTTCTTTTCCCTGACATATTGCACGTGCTACTTGCTGTTCAGTTACTGGCGGAGGAACGACAGACAAGCTGGACAAATATCCTCACCATGACCGAGAGGAAGTATGGAAGTATTCTCGTTTTGAGTGGATTTCTCATTGGAAAATGTATCTTTCAATGAATGATAGATACTAGAAAACCATTGTATTATCTAAAATAATGTAAAAATATACTATAATATAGTGATTTATATTGTTCATTTACTTTCATGTCCTGGATATATAACATGTTTACAAAACGTTCTGAGGCGTCTTATCTGAGATTACTAACACATTGTGTTTTACTGTAAATGAGTCACTTCCCGTTAGGGGGTTGATCAGAGATCACATTAACTTAAAACTTTCGTTTCCCTAGTCCCATGGGGATCCGGGTTAGATTAGGTCCTCTGTACCCCTTGATTATCGTAAGAGGCGACTAAATGGAGCGGTCCTTCGGATGAGACCGCAAAAACCGAGGCCCCGTGTCACAGGAAGTGTGGCACGATAAAGATCTCTCCCTGCTCAAAGGTCGTAAGCGCCGAGCATAGGCCTAAATTTTGCAGCCCTTCACCGGCAATGGTAACGTCTCCAGATGAGTGACAAATTTTCGAGCGGGACGTTAAACACTATACAACCAATAGGAAGTTGTTAGTACGCAATTATAGAACAAAAAATGGAATCCGGTGATGCCGATAGGGGTGTGAGAGATTTTGTTTCTTAGAATATCCCTAGCAAGAGCTATGCAACCTTAAGTACATTCATGCACGGATTTAAAAATTTCAATTTTCACTTGTTAGAAGCTGTATGTTCCGATGCTCATGTATTATTGCTTAAAAGCAGAGCAATTTGTTTTTAAAGTTATTAACTTTCTATTAATTACATGCTTGAAAACATTTGCATGTCAAACAAAACATTGAAAAGATTATTCAAAAAGTAAGCATCACGGGTATGTCTAAATTATAAATTACCTGTTATGCGTCTATGAATAGCCCCACGCGCATCAGGGGAATCCCACATGCTGTATATACATGTACATGTACTCGTAAATAAGACGCAACTGTCTAACTTTAGACACAGGCAATTATATCGCTTAAGTTCAAATTTACTATTACAAAGTAGAGGTATAGAACACGAAATATTAATAATATTGATAAAAATTAGTATTTGATTATCTAAATAGTTATGGGTCCTTTCATCCTTTTTGGGTAATTAGTGGCACCGGTCACTGCTCGTTATCTTCACACTTCATAATAGTATTGATTGATTGTATATTTTTAAACGTCCCACTCACGAATATTTAACTCATATGGAGACGTCACCATTGCCAGTTAAGGGCTGCAAATTTAGCTCTGTGCTGCTTGCCCTTGAGGAGGGAGGGATCTTTATTGCGGACCCGAGACCTCGGATTTCGCGGTCTAATCCAAAGGGCCGCCCCATTTAGTCGTCTCTTACGGCAAGCAAGGGATACTGAGGACCTATTCTAACCTGGATCCCCACGAGATGGAGCAATGTTTCTAAAACATATTATATTTATAACTATATCATAGATAAGGCTTTATGTAATAGTTCGATTTACATGACTGTATTTCCTAATAACGTGAAAAGGTATGTTATTTTTACATTCAAAGACAATTTTCCCGTTCATGTGTGAAATTCCTATTGACACTCAATAAATCAGACTTTTACTGTATCTTGGTCAGTAAAGACGTTCAATGAATAAGACGCATTTTTCGACATTAGTTACAAAAAGTTAATGGAATGGAAGCAAAATCTCTGAATGACCTGAATAATAGACGTATAGGCTTACCACGTAATAATTCTTGGAAACCATTTCTCCTTGGCATATAAAGAAATACTAATAAAGATAACAAATATGTTTCCACAGATTACAATGTCGCATACCATTCGATTTTTTCTACATATCGTTGTGAGCTTTACCGCACAGAAATATAAAATGAATCTCAGCTAAATTGTTGCAGATAACAAAATTACTGGATATTTCGAACTCCCTGTGTTTAATATAAAACGTCTATATGTATGCATTTTGTAATTCCTAGAAGTACCTCAAAGACACGATGCTGAGGTCTTGTAGATAATATGTTAATTGCACATCTGCATGCTACTTCCTGTAAATTTAATCAGGATTCATCATATCAAAAGAAATCTACAATTTTCGCGGAAAATTACGTAACTATGTTAACGAAAAGAATGTTGTTTCATTTAAATTAAAAAGGGATGTTCAAGTATAGACAGTACCAGCAAACCGACGAAGTAATAGAGGCCCATTGGCCATATCGCTCACCTGAGAAGACGTTCCTAGCAATGAACAAACTGGAGCAAAATTATCATTATACAAGCAGTCTGGTTTTAAAAATACCTTTCAAAGGAAATAACTATAACCTCATTAATTATCAAACCTAATTATTAAACCTGACTACAAATTCAATAATTCTCATATGCCCATGTAGACGGGTATGGTCTTTCATATTAACAGATTTCATCTAAGGATGCTTTGTGTCATTTAGTTTGGTTCCCTATACATTCACATGTAAAACTTTGATCCGATATTGTGGCCACACACTAACCCCAAGGGGTCATAATATTTACCAACTGTTCTGGCCCAGTGGTTCTTGAGAAGAAATTGTTTTGATGACCCCATCCTATTTTTGAATTTTGTGACTATGAGAAGGGACATGACCCTTCATATGAAAAAAAAAAATTGAATCCCCATCACCGAAGGATGATTTATATCATATTTGATTGAAAATGGCCCAGTGGTTCTGGAGAAGATTTTACTATACATTCTTTATATCTTTATAAAACTTTGATCCCTTAATATGGCACCACACTACCCTCGGGACCATGATCTGAAGAAATTGAAATCGACTCTATATCAGGAAGCTTTCATCTAAATCTCTACTCTTCTGGCCCAGTGGTTCTTGAGAAGAAGACTTTTAAAGATGTTATTTATATATTTGCATGTATAACTTCATAACTTTATAACAAACCCCCGGGTTCATGATTTAAATAAACTTGAATTTCCACTATGCCAGGGAGCTTTCATGTAAACTGCATCTTTTCTGGTCCAGTGGTTCTTTAGAAAAAGATTTGTAAGTGACCTCATCCTATTTTTACCTTTTTGTGATTATCACCCCTATAAAGGGGGCGTGGCTCCTCATTTGAACAAATCTGAATATACATTTACGTCATCTAAGAATGAGTTGTATTAAGTTTGATTGAAATTGGTCCAGTCGTTATGGAGAAGAAGATTTTTTCGACATATTTGCATGAAAATATTTGATCCCATAATATCCCATCCCCTAATATCCTATCCTTGTGGGCCATGATCTGAACAAGCTTGAATCTACTCTATGAAAGGCGAAGATAACAAACAGTGACCAATCTCATCAATCTCAAAACTCATATAAGCAATACAAAATAGAGAGTTCGGCAAACACGGACCCTGGATATACCAGAGGTGGGATCAGGTGCCTAGGAGGAGAAAACCTTCCCTGTCGACCGATTACACCCGCCGTGAGCTCTATATCTTGATCAGGTAAACGGATCCATCCGTAGTCAAAATCAATGTGCCAAGAACGGCCCAACAATCGACATGAAACACGCCAGACAGCACCCGACCCAATGATAGGCTGCACCGAAAACCATATTGTTACGACGACCATAGAATTTGCGAAATGCTGATCTTAAACGAGACTGTTGGAACCCCTGTACCAACAACCCGCCTGTCAGTAGCCTTCATCGATTTAAAAACAGACCATACGCAGAACAAGCTCTTGCGTATTTTATTGAAAATAGATATTAACGGCAAATAAACAAGATGATTTCAGCTTCTCATCGTCAACTTCCTGTAATTATGTAGCAATATTCCACTATCACCTGGATATGGTGTTTATATATCTCAATTGATTCAATGCACAAGAGCTTGTTCTGTGTATGATCAGTTTTTGAATCGAAGCAGGCTACTGACAATCATGTTGATGGTGCAGGAGTTTCGACAATCGCCTTTAAATGTAGTATTTCAAAAATCCACGATTGTTTTTCGTTATAACAATCTAGTTTTTCAATACAACCTATCATTGAGTCAAATACTGTCTGACTTGTTTCATACCGATTGTTAGGACGTTCTTGGGACAATGATTTTGACTACGGATTACTCCGTTTACCTGATCAAGTTATAGGGCTCACGGCGGGTGTGACCGGTCGACAGGGGATGCTTACTCCTCCTAGGCACCTGATTCCACCACTGGTATATCCAAGGGTCCGTGATTGCCCAACTCTCTATTTTGTATTGCTTATAGGAGTTATGAGATTGATCAATGGTCGTTATCTTCACCTTTTATCTAGGTGATAATGGAATTCTAACCCGGACCCCCAAGGAACAATCGACATATGAACTAAAATGATTATCTTTAATAGATAAAACGTCGTCAATACATCGAACTCTCGAGTTCAAAGTCCCTCATAAGAGTATGAAAACAGATCAGCTAATAAAGGAGCACAACTCTTACCCATGGGAATTTCAACAGACCTGATCACTAATTGTCAATGAGGAACTTTAGCATCTTTCTGATATCAACTTCAAAGTACTTGTGTGTAGAATCCAAGTGGCGTTTAATAAAGAAATATAATTAGCCTCTGGGTTGTCCCGAAATTTGCCAATGTTTATTGTTTTATTGTCTGCATTATTGTTTGAAACGCTTCATCGGATGTTCATCAAATTCTTCATTAATACAACCTGTTATTAAGTACAATGCTGTCTGATATGAGACCGTTCCTTACACACTCATTTTGAAATCGGTTTACTCCGTTTGTTCTGTGCGAGATGTAGGGCTTGTGACGGGCGCGACTGATCTACAGGGAACGCTGATCCCACCGCTGGTATGTCCAGGGGTCGATGTTTTCCCTACTCTTAATTTTGTATTATGAGATTGATCACTGTTCGTTATCTTCTCCTTTTCATATTGGATAAAAATTGCAGATACAAAGTACATTAATAAACGTTCTCAGCTCATCGAAAATAATTTATATGTCAAATTTACAATTATAGCTGTTTGAGGTGATCGCATTGCAATCATACCATTAGTTTTACATGCTGATGTTGCACGCGAGGGCGAAACTTATGTCCCTTAGCACACACGGGTTTGAAATAAAAATATATACTTTAACTATTTAGAAATCAGCAGTGGTTTTCAGTATCAGTAACAGGAGTAATAATTTGCGCTACTTAACAGCTAATGCATTGATATCTACGATAAACGTTGCTCTTTGTAACCCCTATAAAATGATCTGCACGACAGAGTTTGAGAACCATCTTTGATGTTATTCATAACATATGCTAGTTATTCAATAACTTTATTTGCATTGGAATTATTGCTTGTAGAAGAATGATAGATTAAGATATTTGCATGATTGCATTGATTGTATATTGTTTAACCATCCTCTTGAAAAAAAAATCACTCATATGGAGACGTCACCATTGCTGGTGAAGAGGATGCAAAATTTAGACCCATGTCTGACGCTTACGGCCTTTGAGCAGAGAGGGATCTATATGGCATCACATCTGCCATAACACAGGGCCTTAGTTTTTGCGATCTCATCCGATCTCATCCGAAGGACTGCGCCAATTAGTCGCCATGTATGACAAGCCAGGGATACTGAGGATCTATTCTATCCCGGATCCCCACGGGATCGATGATTACACGTTTATTAATTTATACAAAGGATTGCGTAGCCATTTATTAGATGACGCTGGGAAATGGATGTTTCGTAAGAAAGGATATATTTAAATCAGGAACCCACATCAGGCGGGCACATGGGGTATCAACTCCTTCACAGCCAAAATTAAATTAGATTAAATTAAAATCTAAGATGTATATTTATTACGCTGTAGGATCACTATGTTCATTAATTTGTATTTCATGGTAATCTTAAAGATATACGTGTTTTACGTTGCTGGAAACACGGCGTGCATTATTTCTCTTGCTAGACGTAATAAATAGATAGGAAACCAATATATTTCCTTGGTCTTTTTTTCGTATTACTTTATTAGTTTTATATACAATGTTTTAGCGAAAGAAAGAACGGTTAATTTCGTTGGTACATGGATTTGATGGACTATATTTTCAAGCCGTTTCTAGCGATGGCACATACAACTGTACTGGTATTCTCTGGATACTAATGGAAAAATGTTTTCAATATCTTACTTCATTAATAAATTCTGTATCGATCATATACGGCACTATTGTGAATTCAGACAACAGTAAATTCATTGTCATCCTGATTAATAACGACATGTATGTCCTGATATGCTGAAATATCCAGAAAAAGTTTTTAGTGCAAACTATTTTGCAAGATAAAAAGGCCACATTTGAATTCATATCTTTACTTAGTAATTACCAACACTTCGCATCATTTTAGATCATCTGTACGTAACAAATATTTCGGATTCTATAATACCATGCAGGGGAGTTTAGGAGGGTGTGCGGGATTGACCATACCCAGGTTATTTTATAAGGACGAGAGATTAGAAGATTACACTTAGTTTCACGTGAATTAATTTTTATATTCATTTTTTGTTGTTTTCCATTCATGTGTAATCTTGTAATCCTTTTAGGTGTTTTGAGATTGATCACCGTTCCTAATCTTTACCTTTCATATTCAAATTTTAATTCAGGCGCTTAGCGCCTTAGCAGTCACAGCTTCAGAATGAAAGGTGAATATAGCGAATAGTGATCAATCTCATAACTCCAATAAGCAACACTAAATAGAGAGTTGGACAAACACGGATCCCTGGACACACCAGAGGTGGGATCATGTGCCTAGGAGGAATAATCATCCCTGTCAACCAGTCACACCCGCCGTGAGCCCTATATCCTGATCATGTAACCTGTCTTAGTTTCCAATCGGGGAATACCTTGTTGCAAAGATTAAGCACTACGATTGGATTGATTACCTCGCTCCTCCCACCAACTGCGGTACTGGTCTGGTGAATACTGCACATTCCATCTATGTGAATATTGATTACTAGCACTATTGCGTTTAAGAAGTGCTCGGAACTGCTTCGTAAATCATGAAGTTATTATAGTATTATCATAGTGAATATGCAGTTATTCACATTTACTATGATTGTAGATATTGGTTTTAGTAACACTTCTGGTATTTCTGTGGTAGTGTTGTCTTGTAAGGGTAGTTAGACAAAATAAATGTTGTTCACAAAAGTATCACGCTCTCCACACCATGTTTTGCCTTCTCTAACAAGATGTATACGATTTTTTCAATATTTCATATTCTGTGGTCATTTTACACCCTTGTGATGTATTCAAATGTTTATTACTATCTATCAATAACCATTCAACATCTAACTGATCTTTAGATACGCTGCAAGATTTATTTTGTTGGTAAAGGAAAGTTCACTAATTGTACAGTATGAGGTTAAGTGACAGGGGAGTATTCACATGATAGTCCGATCTATAACTATAACATAAAACATGAATTTCTTATGAAAGTTATAAATCGATAACATTTGTTGACAAAAATACCGAGCGTAGGATCACACCCTCGCTACTCCAATGGGCTCAATAATTGAAATCTGAAATTGGAACTTTTAAACCTGACGATAATAAAAGATAAAGAGACAATTAAATAATTGTATCTTTTTGTCCTCCGCCGTAATGTGTAAGGGGACATAGAAATACTGATGTCCATATGTCCGTCCATCCGTGCGTCCGTCTGTCCGCCATATTTGACTTTGTGGATACAACTCTTCGGAAAGCTCTCAACGGATTTTGTTCAAAGTTTGTTGGATTGTTAGTCACTTTATGTAGTTGATCATAATTCACCGCCATTTTGATTTGACAAATTTTATAGGAGTTATGGGACGTTGCTGAATTTTTACATGTTACAAGTAATTATAGGAACACTTTGCGGACGCATCTTCTGGAAACTGCTCAAAGAATTTTGTTCAAATTTGTTAGGATTGTTAGTCACCTTATGCAGTTGATCATATTTTGATTCAATTTTTTGTGGTGGCTGTGGACGTATAGCTACGCGTAGAAAACTTGTCGAACATTAAATTATAAGATGTTGCAAAACTGGTTGCAAACACTATCAAAGTTTTGTATCCATTGAAGATTGATTGATCGTATTTTTTTTTTTACTTCGTATTGGCGATATTTCAGTTATATTTTGGAGACAAAATGATTACACTTCCAATCTGCACCGCCCCAAGAATATGTTCTGCGAATGATTTCAAGTTTTTACATCAAGGCATTCTACTGGCAGATAAGCTACAACTACGTTGGGATTTCAACAGTCTCATTTAAAATCAGCAATTAGCAAATGATATGATCTTTATACCGATCTAATTTACAAATACAATCTGCCATTAGGTCGAATCTATCTGACATGTTTCATACCAAATGGTAAGCCTTTCTTTACACACTAATTTTCACTATGAATTTCTCTATTTAAATGTAATATTTACAGTACTTTCTATCTCTATGTGGAATGTTTTGTACAGAGGGACATGGCAGTGGATAATGAAAAAAGCCCGGAAGAGGGATTGGGCACAATAAGTACATGTATGTCGTAAACTTTAGCTACATATAACATGCTTTTTGCAGATGAGAATCATTACCATTGAAGTACGGAATGTAATGCTGTGTGAATGGTGGATTGAGAATACCACCTAGTATAGTACACTGTATAGCATATATAGATGATACGGCCGAAAACAATCAACACCCCGCACAGAAATCAGAAATAATGCGTGTAAAACTTCAGATTTGGCACCCAAATGGCCAAGTATTTTGGCTAATACGTCCTCTTTCTTTTTTTTCTTTTTTTTAAAAAACCTTGGATCCGCTATTGTGTGTGTTAATTGAACACATCAATTATTCTTAATTTATAGCACCTTTCATGTTGCATTTCTTATGTTTTTATCTTTGATTAATGTTACAAAATTGTTGTTATCTAGGCATGTTCATAGTTTGGAAGTTATAGCACGGTGCCATGAAAGATGGAGATAACGAACAGTGATCAATCGCATAACTCCTATAAGCAATATAAAACAGAGAGTTGGGCAAACACGGACCCCTGGACACACCAGATGTGGGAGCAGGTGCCTAGGAGGAGTAAGCATCCCCTGTCGACCGGAAGTTATTGTACAGCTAACCTCCGCCCAAGGAAGTTCTTGTACGCTGAATTTCTCTCAAAGATTTTCTGTTTGATTTAAAGTATGGCTAAGATCAAAGGAAAAAGTACCTCGCCATGGCACAAGGTCAAGAAATAAGGCTCACAGCTTGTGTGGTTGGTCAACAGGGGATGCTTACTCTTCCAGGGCACGTGATCCCACCTCCTCTGTGACCAGGAGTCCGTGGTTGCTTTATTTTGTATTCTTTATGAGTTATGAGATTGATCACTGTTCGGTATATTCACGACCATTGAATTTGCGAAATTCTAACTTTAAAGGTACTTGATGAAACCTTTGTAAAACTTATTTCTCAGTAGCCTACTTCGGTGTGAAAATTAATCAGATGCAAAACACTTTCATGTATTAAATTTGTTAGTGGACATTACATCATATGCAGAATTACTATATGAAAGTTGAAGAAAGCGAAGCTGCAGTCATCCCGCTTGTCATAAAGTTGAGTTTTTAGCTTGCATTAACGTCCATATTCAATAAAATATTCAAAAAGATGTGGACACACTCTGTGGTGTCCTTTATTTCTAGTTCCCTTAGATATATCAAATCAAGTTATGCATGCATAAGACGACATTGTACCATATTTGGGTCGACCATCAAAATCTCCTTCATTCATCGAATAAATGACGAAAATGGCAAAGAATAATTGATGTTTTTTAACACATCATAACTCCATCACTTCCGAGTAGAATAGGATTGAAAATGTTAGACAGAGGACAAGTGAGATCGTAATTAATTTGTGTTGATTAATATATTTATATACACATGTACATGTATTTCTCTTAATGTTAAAGAACAATTTCAATACTTAAGTACATGGTTTTGACTACATATATATGAAAGTTGAAGATAATGAACAGTCATCAATCTCCTAACTCCTATAAACAAGAGATGTTTGTAAAACACATATGCCCCCCATAGTGCAAAATTGAAAAGGTTTATACACACACCTCATTTAATTGATAGTATTATCATCATTTCAAAATATTGAGCAGACAATATCTTCCTATGTCAAGAGTCAATTGATCATGTGACCTAAAATTCAATAGGGGTCATCTACTCCTTATGCTGTACCAGTGTACCAAGTTTGGTACGTGTCAATCAAGCAAATAATTCTTAAAATATAGGAGACAATATATTACTATGTCCAGTTCAACTATTGACTTTTGACCTCAAAATCAATATGGGTCATCCTCTCCTGAAGATGTACCAGTGTACTAAGTTTGATGTTTGTCAAGTAAAAGGGTTATCAAGATATTGAGTGGACAGTATATTACTATGTCCAGTTTGACCCTTGACCTTTGACCATGTGACCTCAAAATCAATAGAAGTCATCTTCCTCTGAATATACACCAGTGTATTATTTAAAGTTTGATGTCTGTCAAGCAAAGGGTTCTGAAGATATTGAGCAGACAGTATATTCCAATGTCCAGGTTGACCCTTCACCTTTAAACATGTGACCTCAAAATCTATAGGGATAATCTTCTCCTGAAGATGCACCAGTGTACCAAGTTTGATGTCTGTTAAGCAAAGGGTTCTCAAGATATTGAACGGACAGTATATTCTGATGTCCAGTTTGACTCTTGACCTTTGCTAATGTGACTTCAAAATCATTAGGGGTCATCTTCTCCTGAAGACGTATCAGTGTGACAAGTTTGATGTCTGTCAGGCAAAGGGTTCTCAAGATATGGAACGGACAATATATTCCTATGTCCAGTGTGACCCTTGACCTTTGACCATGTGACCTCAAAATCAATAGGGGTAATCTTCTCCTGAAGACGTACTAGTGTACCAAGTTTGATGTCTGTCAAGCAAAGCCTTCTCAAGATATTGAACGGACAGTGAATTCCTTTGTCCACTTTGACCCTTGACCTTTGACCATGTGACCTCAAAATCAATTGGGGTCATTTTCTTCTGAAGATGTACTGGTGTATTAAGTTTGATGTCTGTCAAGCAAAGGGTTCTCTAGACATTGAATGGTCAGTATATTCCTATGCCCAGTTTGACCCTCGACCTTTGACCATATGACATCAAAATCAATAGGGGTCATCTACTCTTTAGGATGTACCAGTGTGCCAAGTTTGATGTCTTTCAAGCAAAGGATTCTCGAGATATTGAGCGGACATTATATTCCTATGTCCAGAGTAGATTGACCCTTGACCTTTGCCCTTTTGACCTGAAAAACAATAGGGGTCATCTTCCATTCATATCCAACTTACATATGAAATATCATTATCATCAAAAGAATGGTTCTCAAGATATTGAGCGGACAACACATGGTCTACAGACCGACCGACCGACCGACTGTTGCAAAACAATATGCCACCTCTTTTTCAAAGGGGGGCATAAAAATAGAGTGTTGGGCAAACACGGACCCCTGGATATACCAGAGGTGAGATCAGGTGCCTAGGAGGAATGGGCATCCGCTGTCGACCGGTCACACCCTCCGTCAGCCCTATATCTTGATCAGGTAAACGGAGTTATCCGTAGTCAAAATTAGTGAGCCAACCACGATTAACTGACATTAATTATAATCAATATCATATTACTATTATTGTTCCTTAGAGAACTTGTATAGCCACTCTCTATCGTCCTATTGAAATACATGTGTCTTTCTTTGGATCACTTTAATGGTTTATATTTATTAGTTGCTAAGATTTCCCTAGTCGTGAATTTTGGTCATTGTGGGGACTATCTATAAAGCATTGACTAACACTCAGGATTTTATCTCCATTAGGCCAGCATTAAAATTTTTTTGTTTGATGTACTCCGACCCACATTTTTCAAGTCGGATGGGTAGGTCGGTATTTTTTTTTTAAAATCAGATTTACAAATTTTCTTATGTTTTCATTAAGGCAGAATAGAGTTTAGAACATTCATTTTGTACATAATACACGT
Source organism: Ostrea edulis (assembly GCF_947568905.1). NCBI lineage: Eukaryota > Metazoa > Mollusca > Bivalvia > Ostreida > Ostreidae > Ostrea > Ostrea edulis. The sequence continues at coordinate 37,126,865 of NC_079173.1, forward strand.
AAATCTTCCAATGTCTCCTGAAATTTACTCAGGACGTTTTGCATTCGTCACGGATGAGGACCTCTACAGTTGATAATAAATAAATCAACACCCCTTTTTATTCCCACCGGTCGATTCCGACATTCATAATAGCAATCACTTAAACACTTTAATGTGATCCATGAATATCCAAGTGAATTGCATGATGATAGTTTTAATATTACCCAATATAATTTTAATGCCGACATCCCCGCATCGTTCAAATTGTTGTGACGATCGTGTTCCATTCGTGTTTCTCGGTTTAAGGTGTCACACCGGTTATTATTTTCACTATATATTACTATAGAGGGGAAAAAATCATTAAAATTCAGTTTACAAAATTGATGCCGAATAACGCAGTCAGACACGTTCTATGTTACCTATCTCGTCTGCCGACACCAGAAAAACAACACCCTACGCGGCATTTTCGAAAAAAAATTACCCGCAAACAAGACTACCCTCAAATCCACGTGTTTTTCACATGTGTGTAAACAGCCGGAGTGCACCTCAGGAAGTAGCCTCAGCTACCAACAGCAAATAGTTCCTTTGTATACACTTGATTATTTCTACAAATTACACAAAATTTCCTAATCAGGGGTACAAAAATTAAGAGAAAAGAAGAAGAGGAAATGAGAAAAATCGCGCAAGGAAAAAAAAATTTCTTTAAATATATGGAACTACAATTGACTAAGTTAATTTTGATTGGACAATTACCGGTGTGATACCTTAAGAGAAAAGAAAAAGTGCCGTTCCCCTGTTAATCGTCATAACATTTAAATAATCCCATATCAAAATAATATACGTGCCTTTTCAGAAATATAGACCATCAACTTAAACACCGACTCGTGGTCCGCCATAATTTTGGTGCGCTATCCCACGTGATTTTTTATTTAAATAACATGGCTTTCAAACTTTTGTACATAAATACGATCAGGCCTCAACGTGGGAGTTCGTAGCTCCTTGCACTATCTTGTTGGTAGATAATGTGGTAATTTGAAGCAGGGATGCGGTATATTTGATCGTTCACATAGAAAAGTGTTTGAAAAGTTCCCGGATTAACAAATGGTCATTATCAAAGTGAAAGTAGAACCGAAAGACGCCCTAAGGACATTTTGATAAGAATTCTGTAAAACAACTAGTCCAAATAAAAACAAATGGCATAAGCCTTAGTTGAAGAGTTTCATCATAGAAGTGAACTGAATTATTGATATGTGTTTTGCCAACCTTTTAATATTCAATGTGAAATTAGAGTGCAATGAATACATTGAGGATTTAAAATACAACTTGCAAAAAGGAAAACATGCGTCAAAGAATGTCTATACATGTATAGTCAAAAAGATTAAATAATACGAGCGTATCAATAGACTACTGAATAATGATAAACAGGAGATAGATAAACACATACCGTTTATGCAGAACTATTTAAGATATCCCCCAAACAAAGTTGACAAACTGGAAATCTACATTTTTATACACGGCGGGTGTGACCGGTGAAGAGGAGATTATTATCCTCCAAACAACCTGAGTTCATCTCTGGTCTTTCCTATGATCCATAGTTCTTCATAGCATTTATGACATTAATTACTGTTCGTTATCCTCACCTTTTCATCCCTTTTATCCATTCTCAATGATATCTCTTTTTTCAAAAATAATTTTAAAATTGCAATTCTCATAATGGTATTGATTATTAATTGAATCATACAAAATACTTTACTTTGTAATGCGATTTATTCTTTTAAAGAATACTCATTATTGCCATGTGTTTTAAAAATCTGAAGAAATTATTCTACACAAAGACGTAGTACTAGAAATATCCCAGAAGAAATATGCACGTTTGATATGTTGTTCATTATGTTAAAACTTCATAAAGGTTTAAACATCAACAACTACATTATGTAATTACAAAGTGGTGTCATGGAAACACATTGGAAAAACGCGTTGTCAAATATGGGAAAATTAATAAAAAAAATATTAGTATCACTTCTATTCATCTATCTTATAATCATGGTAAATTACAAATATAATATATCTTATATCTTTATTCCATCGAACATGTTCACGAAACAAATACTAGTATATGGGCAAATATAGCTCTACAGCCCAGTAGCTAAGTACTTCGTTACTAGCTTGAAAATACGGATGTATATTTAATTGCTGTAATAAAATTTAGAAATTCATTTCAAAATTAAGGATTATCTCCCTCATGCATAGCTCTTATCCTTGGACGAATTTGGCTCCACTTGTTTGGCACGCTGTTTTTGGCTATATTTAGATCTAAAACTTCATAGTTATTTCGGATTTCAAACATTTCGGTTGAGCATCACTGAAGAGACATTATTTGTCGAAATGCGCATCTGGTGCATCAAAATTGGTACCGTATAAGTTTTACATAATTGTTAAAGCGGCTGAACGAATTATTAAGAGAACAAAAATAAAGAAACATTTTACACATACATTTTTATTTTCCAAACAAATTTCTCTGAGCAGTATGACAAATCAACTATACCATGGCACATAGAAATAATGAAGATAATGGCTCAGTGTCTTTTTTATAAATAGCAGCTACACTTGTGTTTCAGAGTCATCAAAATATAATTTGTAATATTTATTTACTGACTTTTTAATACGTTTATAGACAGATTTTGAAAACAATAAATATATAATAGGATTCACTGAATACTTAACCAACCAAGCAATCCGTGCTGCAAATATTATACCTATACACTGAATTTCAGTACAGCATACTCCGAAATATATCAAAGAAAACGCCATCGGATAGAGTGTCGCCGATATGGTAAACACCACGACAATAACAACAATCATTTTAGACATCACTTGAATTTGATCCTTTACACGGCTAGTCCTTTGTTCTTTGAATGATTCCGATATCAAAGTTCGAGTTGATTTCTTGAGTTCCTTGATTTTTTTAAAATGAAAGTAGATAATGAAAGCTATGGGTAGACAAAGTAGGTAGCCTCGAAACATAAATACAACCACCGGTAGGCTAGCTGAAGTTTCAAATCTGAAAATGTAGTAAATACAGGCAAAGCAGATGCTGGCAATCCATAAACCACAGGAGATTTTTATCAAGTCCTTATGAGATAAAAGGTCGTATCTTATTGGCCTGACAACACTGTAGTATCGTAATCCTAAGAGAAATACAACATGCGAAGCAGACACGTGTGTTGTTCCATATGAAAATATCATAAAAATCCTTTCAGTCTTGTTGGTATCCATTTCACTTGACAAATGGAGCATTTGGTGAATAAGATGAAGTCCCACACTCGTAAGATCACCTACAATAAGAGCGCCCACAACCAGGTAAGTCGGGGTATGAAGGCGTTTGTCCAACATAATTTTGACAAGTGCCACTACATTAACAATGATACCAAAGATTGTCAGAACAGGCGCAACGAATTTCATATAAGGTGACTCCGTTTCAATATCTACGGGTATCAATAGAGAAGACATACGGTCTTCCTTTGAAGAACAATTTCGTTCCATATTACACTTCAATGTTTAACTTCCAAATTTCAAGTATGAAATGAAGCGATGTTTCTCGTCTCTTATACTCAGCACACAGTCATGTTTGGCGTAGAAATGCATCATATCTACAGCCTGCTTCCTAGAATTGTTTAATAACGCAGTCACTGGTAACGAATCATATATCTTAGATTATGTAAGCATGATGTTTGGGTATCGATATTTAAAATTAGTATCATGCCGAGAATGATTTATTGATGAAAACGGCTACAAATAAATTTATTATGATATTAAATGGTTTCTTCCCGAATGTCAAAGGATTACAGAATTGACTGGTTTGTGGTATGTTATTTGCTAATGCGACATTGTTTATTTGTTTTGCATACCATGCAAGATTTCATCACTAGAATTATCTGCTCTAATTTAGAAGAGAGATTAATACTACGGTGTTGTATGAATGAATGAAACAATAAACTTTATCAAATATACAGACATAAACTACGGTTGTACATGTAGATAATATATTTATCAAAATAGTTTTAAAATGCAGCATGTCGTATTAAATTATCTTTTCGAAACACGCCGAGTGCTGGCCATAATAATCACATGTTGTTTTCCAAGCAATTCTTAGATCCGGGTTTAAATTCCTCTTAGTGTGCGGAAAATACAAACCGACTTTTCCGTTAACCGTGACAGCTCTTCCTAGAGTCGATGAATTCGATCCCGAAATTACGGACGCAATTTTTTTCTTTCCCACATCGTGTGAAGAAGGCGCGCGCAATACATACACGTACTTAACATAAATAAGGCCAACCACAGATGTCCAAGAGTTGAATTAGCCAAGAGTGAACTGAAAATAATGACATATTCCTTTCATGTCGTGTAAAGTTAAATAGTTTACGATTCACAAGCATTATTATTTTTCGTATCATAAATTAAATGGTTTACGTTTCAAAAGTTCTAATATCTTATTATTATAAGGTGAAAATAACGAATAATGATCAATGTCATAACTACTTTTAGCAATACAAAATAAATAGTTGGGCAAACTCGGACCTCTGAAAACACCAGAAGTGGGATCAGGTGCATAGGAGGAGTAAGCATACCCTGTCGACCGGTCACACCAACCATGAGCCCTATATCTTGATCAGGTAAACGGAGTTATCCGTAGTCAAAATCGCTGCCCCAAGAACGGTCTAACAATCGGTATGAAACACGCCAGGCAGCATTTGATCCAATCGTAGGTTGTATTGATGAACTAGATCGTTATAACGACCATATAAGTTTTGACATGCTGACTTTAATCGAGACTGTTGAAACCCCTGTACCATCAACATGTTTGTCAGTAGCTTTCCTCGATTTAAAAACTGACCATACACAGAACAATATCGCAGGTATATTTACTAAATCCATGTGACTCCGAATCACATGATCAATCTCAATATAAAATGTATTTGTCCTTATTATGTATTTTAGTCCATCATATTTTGATCCAATAGCAGTAAAGTTCCAAAATGTTCCATCTGTCCTAATAAATGTTTTTCAAGTGCAGATTTTCGGCGAAATTTTCATTGGCCACCTTATGGGCGAGATCAAAAGTTCAATGTCCGGAAAAAACCCAACTAAATTCACATAGTTTTCACCAAGACCCCCACCCCTTAAAAATAAATATAATGAATGTTTAAACAACATGTAATCATGTAACAAATAACACAAATGGGTATAAATAACACTGCATAACGTTTCTACTGTTTATTCACAAATGAAAGTATACATTAGAACTATGAAAGGTGAAGATAACGAACAGTGGCCAACCTCATAACTCCTATAAGCAATACAAAATAGAGAGTTGGGCAAACACGGACTCCTATAAACTAACTACAAACTATCAAATGTTCTTTAAAATGTTATATTATTATGTGGTTTTAACGGTCAATTGTTTGTTTTCCACTGTGGTGTAATTGATATCTGATGACAGAAACTTACGGGAGTTTTTATCCCCCCTAACTATTTGAATTTAGATTTTTAATCGACATCCGACATCGATCTTTTGAGCTAGGGGCCACCGTGGCGGAGTGATTATATCATCGCGCTCAAAATCACACACGGCCTCTCACCTCTGGTGGGCGCGGGTTCTAATCCCGCTCGCGGCGTTAAGTGGGGAAGTTTCCGAGTCTACTTGCAGAAGGTTGGTGGTCTCTTCCCAGGTACAATGTATCTGGGTTCTCTCTTCCACCAATAAAAACTGAGTGCCATTAAATAACTGAACAATTGTTGAAAGTGGCGGAAAATATCAATCAATCAATCTTTAAATATCGCCCCTTACATGATGTAACTGTGCCGCCTTTGAGGATAACGCAGTCACTGGTAACGAATCATATATTGTAAATTACACTGTATCTAAGCATGTTATTTGGGTATTGATATTTAAAGTTAGTATCGTGCCGAGAATGATTTATTGATGCAAGTAAATATGAAAGGTGAAGATAACGAACAGTGATCAATCTCAAGCAATACAAAATAGATAGTTGGGCAAAGACGGACCCCTGGACACACCAGAGGTGGAATCAGGTGTCTATAAGGAGTAAGCATCCTCTGTCGACCGGTCACATCCGCTATGAGCCCTACATGTATATCCTGATCAGGTAAACGGAGTTATCGGTAGTCAAATTCAGTGGACCACGAACGGTCTAATGTCTAATGTTACCGTGTTTATTTGTTGTTTTGCATATCATGCAAGATTTTATCACTTATGTAGAATCATCACCTTAGAAGTCTTTAATGGCAAAATTATGGTATTCTATGAATAAATCAAACAATCAACATAAAACACTAATCTCTATTAAATATGCATACAAAAACTACATTTGTTTATATATAAATGAAAAGTTTGAAAATACGTTTTAAAGACATTATCTTTCCAAAACGAGGTAAGTGCTGAACATATACCATGTGCTATTTTTCCAGTAATTCTTGCATCTTGGGATATCTACATGTAACTACCCTTCACTGTTTTCCAAATATTCTAGTATAATCAATTTAGCCTCATGGACCTTTATTCATAGAACTCGATTTCAAAACTATTTTTTTTTTCGATCACGGTTGAAGACGCGCGCAATACATAAACGTACATTATAGGAATAGGGGCAACCGAAGATGTGCGACAGTTGGACTAGTCATGGAGTTAGATAATTTACGTTTCATACGTTATTATCACTGTTGTCATCACATAATTTGACCTAAACATATTCCTCCTTCCACGGATCTGTGCCGTCATACATTGCAAGTCTTTTAAATGAATGAAAGCCAAGTAGATCATTACGGTCAGCATCGAAGTCGCAACTTGTGGTGAGTAAGATCAGAATAAACAAACAAAAAAGTACGGACCACGCCAACTCAGCTGGGTTGCAGAACAGCTCTGGAATGACCTTCAATGACCTTCCAGATGACACCAAGAAGTCAACATCTCTTGCAATATTAAAAAAAACGTCTTAAAACTCGTTTTTTATCAATTACCTTTTTAGTTTCAAACATGCATAAACTGTGACTGTTTTAATTATTAAATACCAAAAACAAAACACCTTTTAGCTATCGATCTAATATTATAGTGCTTTATTTTGATGCTTTTACAGATATATCTAAGATCTTATGTCATACTGTCATTTAATTTCATTTAAAGTAGGGGTCTAGTAGCGTGACGTCATGTCCGGATCGAACTCCAGTATTGGTTCACGTACTATTATTATTGGGTGGATTTATACTGTTTTTACATTTACCTGGATGTTTTTTAATTTAGTAAAATGAATACAATAACACTCCATCACTTATATTTAAGTAGACTATGGATCCAATCTTCTTTCCATTTTTTGTCATCTAATTCACACATAAAACCAGAGGTACATATTTGTTTAATTGATATACAGGCCGGGGTATTACATGTTAAAATTATCTGTAAATTAAAAAAAATTCATGATATGCAATCATGCACTTGTGGAATTAAATAAAACAATTCTGCATTTGTTATATATTTGTTATCTTGTTATATATTTGTTATCTTCTGTTATGTGAAAATCATCTTCAAAATGGTTATTTTGGCCCAAAAATGTAAATATAAATTGAGATGCTGTGAAAATATTATGCTGAGAAAGGGCAGATTTTTTAAATGTATTTTAACAAGCATTCATATATGAACATAATATGTGAGTTTGAATGAAAAATCACAAGTCAAATTTTTAAAATATTCATATTAGTGGTGTTGCAGTGCCGTATTTTTGACTGCCGAGGGCCTGTATTGAGTTCAATTTTGTACCACCATTATTAAAAAACATGAAACTATGTTAAAATTTCACTTTTAATTATTTAGTTAAATATATTTATTTCATATTTGAGGAAAAAAATTGCAGCATCATACCTCAAACAAAATTTTATGGACATATTCTAGGACTTCTTCAATGAATTCTGATATTGCCGTTTGACAAATGGGGGTACACGTAATAAAAATACCATAATTTACTCATTATACTGACAACCCCCCATTTTTTTGTTTTTATCATACCCTGAAATGAACAATCTAAGTATCTAAACTCAAATTTTTGAGAAATCACAAGTAGGTCCAGGACTAGGGACCTACCTTAATTATGTTTTATCGTTGCATTCCTCTTCTTACCCTTGTATAGCATCTTAGATTAATTTGTTTCATATAAGGCGCTATATAAATCCAATTTTATCATTATCATTATGATTATTTCATTATCCTGATATATTGCTGTACCAGTGATAGATGCATTAACCATTTTAGTTTGGAAACGGAAAAACCTGATTATTAGTACGTGCCTGGTGTGCATGTACCCCCTATCGTTGCTCCTCACGAAAATGTTAACAGCTGTGAAGGAGAAACTTCAAACTTACTGTGCGACTACATATGCCAGAAGTGGTGTTAATCAAATGTGGATTCTAAAAAATTCTAAAGAACTTTTAGTAAACTTGAAATCACAGAATTTTTCCCAAGTCAATAGCATTAAATCCTATGACTTTTCAATACTATACACGACCATTCCTCACGATAAATTAAAGACTAGACTTTTTGACATCATAGACAGTTGCTTCTTCAACAAAAACGGAAATATTCATATCTAGTGATCAGTCATTCAAAAACTTACTTTGTTAAATACCACTCTGATTCCACGCACAAGTACTCAAGTGAAGTTGAAATAAAAAATATGCTAGAGTTCCTCATTGACAATATCTTCGTGGTCTTTGGTGATCAGGTCTTCCAACAGTCTGTTGGAATTCCCATGGGCACGAATTGTGCTCCTTTGTTAGCTGACCTGTTTTTATATTCATATGAAGCAGAATTTATTCAAAAACTTCTACGTGAGAAGAAAAAATCTCTCGCTGTGACCTTCAATTCGACTTTTAGATATATCGATGACGTTTTGTCTATTAACAATGATAGCTTTCATTCATATGTCGATTTGATATATCCCTGTGAGCTCGAAATAAAGGACACCACAGAGTCGTGCACTTCTGCTTCATACTTAGATATTTTATTGAAAGTAGACATTAACGGCAAACTAACAACTCAACTGTATGACAAACGGGATGATTTCAGCTTCTCCATCGTCAACTTCCCACATTTATGTAGCAATATTCCATTATCACCTGCATATGGTGTTTATATATCTCAACTGATTCGATATGCAAGAGCTTGTTCTGGGTATAGTCAGTTTTGAAATCGAGGTAAGCTACTGACAAACAAGTTGATGGTACAGGGATTTCAACAGTCTCGATTGAAGTCAGCATTTCGCAAATTCTATGGTCGTTATAACGATCTAGTTCGTCAATACAACCTCGCATTGGGTCAAATGCTGTCTGACGTGTTTCATACCGATTGTTAAGCCGTTCTTGGCATACTGATTTTGACTGCGGATAACTCCGTTTACCTGATCAGGATATGGGGCTCACGGCGGGTGTGACCGGTCAACAGGGGATGCTTACTCCTCCTAGGCACCTGATCCCACCTCTGGTGTGTCCAGGGGTCCGTGTTTGCCCAACTATCTATTTTGTATTGCTTGTAGGAGTTATGAGATTGATCACTGTTCGTTATCTTCACCTTGCATTAAGTACCAAATTTTGATTTAGTTACTGTGCGATATGTAAGAGGAGTCTTGGGTACCACAATTTTGTACAGAAAACCTTTGCTTCCGGGATGAATGAAAATTCCGACACCTTATTGCAAATCTACAAGACCCTACCAAACATCACAAAAGATGTTTTGGCTACTTCATAAAACATATGGGGGGGGGGGGGGGGGGGGTCTGGGAACAAGACTGTCGTATAAAAACGACATACAGACGGTCTGGTTGACGGATGGACTTGGACAACAGTATTCTTAAGAAAGTGAGGGTATAAACATTTAATGTACAATGTAGCAAACATTCTGAGAGTATGACATAATGTAATACATGTTCCCTACCAGCGCCTCCATTAATTCGTGGATGTAATTCGAGAGAATGCACACTTAATGCTGTTTGATCTTGAAATGTGACCTAAATATCGTCACCATGACGATTTGATATTTTTTATTTAAAAAAATGGATTTACGTCTAGATAATGCAGTTTTCTGATTACAACGTTTTGCAAGACTACTTTTTTAAAAATATAATTCATATCTGGTTTGGTTCAAATTTGATTTGGTTTTGTTAAATATTTATATGTGTAGTTTCCAGTGTTAGATATATCTAATGATGTCTTTGTTTTGTCGCTTCTTGTCTAAAATAAAAGTTATTCGTTGTTTCCAGATAACTGTGATTTTTTGTGTACAAATCAGCCCCCCCCCCCCCGCCCCATATGGAATTTTAATATACTTATCGGTCATAATCTTCTTCTTTTCATTCCAATCTTGCATAATGAATTCAAAGATATGGTATTGTTTGTTTTGTCATTTTTTGTTTAATATAAAATTTATTCATTGTTTTTCAGAGATCTGTGTAAACATCAGTCGTTTTCCTTAAAGAAATAAGGAATTTTAACATATTTTTTTCAGTGTAATCTTATATAACGAATTATAAAATATGGAATTCTTTGTTTTATCATTTCTTGTTTAATATTAAAGTTATTGTTTCGAGAAATTCAGTGAGTTTTTGCTGTATTCTTTTTTTTCTTCATTATTTTGCTTCAAAATTTAGAGAACACAAGAACATCAATTTAAAAATGGCTGAAATTGGCGACACTAATTTCACTTAATCAAGATTATTTGATACATATCAAATAGTCCACAATTAATTAAGATTGGCTAATACAGTTCGTACCGTTTACGAAATAAACCTGGTTCGAACTATCTTGCCTCTTACAATTCCGCCTAACGGGGAACGAGTTAACTTTTCATTCTGCTCAAACCTTAGATTCAACACATTGTGAAAAATGATTTTCTTAATGACAATCCATTGCCATCGAGCTAATTTATTAACATCGTGCAATCGTATACGCAGCCAAACAATCCTTTACCAGTACAGCAACAGGATGAAGCCAAAGAAAAAAGAAAAAAAGGGACAGATAGAAGCAATACCGATCGATTGTTTTTTTTTTTATTATTTGTTTTGTCCATGGTGAAGATAACGAACTGTGACCTATCTAATTCCTATAAGCAATACAATAAAACATCGCTTCCAACAATGGAATCGTCACCACTGTCGGTGATGGGTTGATCAACTTTGGCCTGAGTTAGGCGTTTTCTCGGCCACTTAGCGGGGAGCCTCAGCGATTTTTATCGTGCCACCTGTGACTCGGACCCGCGGTTTAATTTGACGACCTGTTACAACTGCGATGGATGCTGTGGACCTTTCTATCCTGGATCCCCACGGGACTTGCGTCCGAGACTAGGAGGACAAGGCAGTGAAGCACGGCAACGTTATAGTCACACACCTCCCCCCCTTTAAATGCAGGAGGTATCCATTCAGCCTGTGATGGAGGTTTAATCCCGGGGGAACACTACTCGCCTTTCTCAAGGTCAACCTGAATAGAATCATCACCACTGTCGGCGATGGGTTTTCAAATTTTGGCTTGTGTTCGGACGCTTTGCGGGGAGCGATTTTTATCCTGCCACCACACACAGACCTTTCTAACCGGGATCTCCACGGGACTGGAGCTCGAGACAAGGACGGCATACCAGTCAGGCAGTGAAGCACGACAACGCTGGTCCTCCCCCTCCCCTGAAGGCAGGAGGTACCTATTCAGCCGGCGATAGTCGTCTAATCCCTGACGAAGGCTACCATCCCTTCTAAAGGTCAACATGGTGAGTCGCTGCATTTTTTTGATATTCCTTCATATTCACTTAGTTCAAATTCTACCGGCTGTCGTAAAGCACTCGCACAACATAGCCCATAGGGCGATACCATATTCAGACTTAGTTTCTGTATGTATCTTCTGGCAGCCACCATATGTAAATTCATATCCTGGTCATGTCCTACACCACCTGATATACCTAGCATTGCCGGTGCTCTATTATTATGTATCCCAATGGCAAACCTATGGCACAATTTTGATTGTATCTATTTGGCCAAAATGCCATTCATGATTCAAGGTACTTGGTTAACGTAGGTTTCATTACCTTTCATAGGCATGGCTAGCGAGTCGGTCAAGCAAAGGGCACCAGATAGTCAGATCACGCTACAAATTCCAAGGCTTGCTTACTCTTAATTCGTCCCATTCTGCAATCAGTTCATTATGTCGTGTTACTTGTATTTATTCATTTACATGACATACCCAAATGAACCTGGATAACGTTCAGGTATACCTGATTGTGCCATGTTGGCACTGCATAGACCAGGGGCTCGGACCTCAACCTACCACGAGGTTCAATTTGCAATGTGGTCAACCACTACATTATCTCGTTAGGTTTACTTGCTAGGCATCATTGGGCCCAAGTTTCAGGGTAGTCATTGCTATTCACGGCCACAGGGGTTCACGGGTTTTTACTACGCACGATCACAATTTTAGGTACCAAGGACCTCACCGGTCAATTTATGCAGAGTTATTAACTTCATAGTACTTATCTATCATTAACATTCCTATGCAGTTACGTGGTATACTTGCTATTTCAGCAATTTACCTCTTTTTATTTTATGTAATTTACAGATGATTCCGATAACGTACGTGACGTGGAGCGCTATATGCTATTTCGTACACACTTTCCAGGTTTGTGCTAGAACCAGCATCACAGCGTACGAGTCGCAGTATATTCTCACCTTGTCGTTCTCTGGATATTTAGCACTTTCCATAGCACAGAGACCCTAGTTCCATATCATTAGTTGCATTTAATTGCAGTTTTTGTTTCCGATAATTGTACACAATCTCAATTTACGTTCGGACTTACAGATTGTTGATCGGTTCGTTGTTGTTTATTCTCAATGCCAAGCCTAACCAAAAGTTATTGTTTGGTTAACTTTAAGTCAATCCCACTCCATTCCATTTTCATGTAAATATTGACTGGTTTTGTCTCGGATGTATTCGGCGTTGGATTTTTCTTTCCATAATTCATTCAATAGGCATTTATTGGAGTTTGTATGGTTCCAGCAGTTGAGAAACCACGTCAGGAAGTGTCATGTTTTGTTATCCAACTTTTTCAGAGGAGGCGTGGCTTTGAGGGTAGAGGCTTAGGGATGTTAATGGGCTGGGTAATTTTCGTATTTTGGCTCGAGTAATCGGTCTTAATTTTAATTCTTAGCTGAGTTTGGGTTAATTCTCACTGGCTCTGGAACGTTTGGATTAGTTTGACGAATTTATGAGGAATTTCCGGTCGAAAAAGTTTGATCCATTACAGTTTATTGTTTTATCTTAGGAATCGTCGAAAATGGTATTTAGCAATGTGCCATTCTGCTATCATTACCTTAGTTTTTACGGAAGTATTTGGGATTTGTAGTTAGATCTTTTTTGGCGGAATTCAGACTTCAAAATTATTCTAGAATTTTCTGCTGAAACTCTTCAAAATCAATCGGGATCCTTTAGAAGTATACCAGTTTCAGTTATGGGACGTAATTTTCCTCCAGTAGGACTGGAAGATGGTTTGCTAAATTGGTGTTAGGAAATTTTGTCCAATTTTTGCTTTCCATCATAGGAGTTATTCAGAGCTGACAAGTCTTATAGTCCGCCTGAACTGCGACCACTTTGTTGCTAATCTTACGTCACCTTTGAGATTACACATTTTGAAATGGTCATTTCAGAATTCAGTCTAATTTTGGTCAGGAATCCTGAAGTTTTAGCTATTCCCTTGAAAAATCCAGGAAATTCAAATAATTTACAACTTTCATAATCACTATCAAAATGTGTCAATTTGGTGATACCAGTGACCTCTTGGTTAAGTCACCATTGCTTGAGAGTACGGAAGGGGGTAGCATAGAGATAAACGCTCTCCCATTGTGCCTCCAGGGGGCCTGGGTGACGGACGAGAGTGCACGTCGTCCACCCCGCAGAATTGAGATGACCTTGTTGTTAATTTATTACCTTCGAGGTTACACTTTTTGCAATGATCAACTTCAGAATTCAATCTAATTACTGGTCGGAAATCCTGAAAGTTTTAAATATTCCTACGAAAATTACAGGGAATGCAGGTAATCTTCAATTTGAGAGCGATTACCGAAATGTGTCAATTTGGTGATAACTTGGTCTTAGTAACCATTGCTTGAGAGTGCACAGGGGGTTCGGAGAGGGGAGCGTAGAGATAAATGCTCGCGCCTGCGGGCCCTGGGCGACGACGAGGGTGCACGTCGCCCACCCCACTGTTTAAGTGCCTCCAATTTCAAGTATGCATGAAGAAAAAAGGAAAAACAAACATACTAATATCAATTTTTGTGGGGGACATTGTTCCAATGTCTGTGGCGGACTGGGGAGTGCATTGGGGTAGTTGATCACTAATTCTGCGCCAAAACCGGCTCTCCTCCCACCTACTATTAAAGCAGGGGGCAGGTATTTCACGTGTACCCTCCAGACGACCATTAACTAGGTCAAGGGTCAGTGGATATTCATAGAAAATACTAATTTCTTGCATAAGTTGCTAAAGTTTAATTCGTGGGGCTCTCAGCTAGTTCATAGCTGGGGCCACATCCACCTCCTACTAAGGGAGGGGATGCTACAGGCTGGTGCATGTTGCGACAACTGTAGGAAGGTCTACAAGCTTGCTCCGCACTTGCTAATTAAACCAGGTAGCACGTAGGAGACCGGTGATATGCGCAGAGATCTCTACCTCCCTTAGAACGTGGGGACTCGTTCAGGTTCGGGCACTTATGTCCACATAGGGCCCCCTGTGTTGCCCCTACTTTGGTAGTCAAACTGGCACACTGGCCGTCTCCCCAGTTCCCCACAAAAAGGTTGCATGCGACCCTTTCCACCATATATGTAAATTTGCATCCTGTTTCTGATCCAATTAATAAATATTAAACTTGTATCACTCTTGTCATTGCAGCTGCTAAGCAGCCTATGAGGGATTACAGGGCAGCCAGTTAAGCTTCGACACACCTACTAGTCTATTCAGATATTAGGTTAAGGTCACTTATCAATTCGGGCAGTAGGTCAGATGTCTTGCGGCTGGTTGTGCTGTATATTAAGTTTATTTTAGCACAATGGCTTCTCTAGGTAAATTTAACATACCCTAGGTCAGGTCATGGTCATAAAGCCAATTCTTTTATTAATCAGAATAACAGTAAAATATGGTGTTTTGACAAGCTGTGGTCTTCAATACGACATTTGAATATATCGACATTTTATCTATTAATAATAATCATTTTCATTCGTATTTCGATTCGATATATCCCTGTGAACTTGAAATAAAAGACACCGCAGAGTCGTCCACTTCTGTTTCATACTAACATGTACGATTTTATTAAAAATAACTATTTACGGCAATTTAACAACGGGATGATTAGAGCCTCTCCATCGCCAATTTTCCATATTTATGTAGCAATATTCCATTATCACCTGTATACGGTGTTTATGAAAGGTATATTTCTCAACTTATTCGATACGCAAGAGATTGTTCTGCGTATCATCAGTTTTTAAATCGAGGCAGGCTACTGACAAACAAGTTGCTGGTGCAGGGGTTTCTACAGTCTCATTTAAAGTCAGCATTTCACAAATTCTATGGTCGTTATAACGATCTAGTTTGCCAATACATGTAATTGGGCCAAATGCTGTCTGACGCGTTTCATACATATTACTAGGCCGTTCATGGCACATTGATTTTGACAATACGGATAACTCCGTTTGTTTGATTAAGATATAGAGCTTATAGCTGGTGTGACCGGTCGACAGGGTATGCTTACTCCTAGACACGTGATACTACCTTTTGGTATATCCAGGGATTCGTGTTAACCCAACTCTCTATTTTGAATTTTAAAATGATATCCAATTCGTTTGAATAAATTTAAGAACATTCTAAACGAATTGGATATCAATTTAAAATTCACAATGGATTACAATACAAAATATCTTGTATATATATATATATATATATATATATATATATATATATATAAGAAAGTATACATATTATTTGGGATAAAATATCCTCGGATACTACCGCATAATTATCACCAATGTGGTGCCAGGGGCCATTGGATTCAACAGTAGAATAACAGAAATTGCTCAAGGAATAATATATAAACAATGTAGCCCTAAGTTGACCGTATAGTTATAATGATCTATTTCGGAGTATGCTGTACTGAAATTCAGTGTATAGGTATGATATTTGCAGCACGGATTGCTTGGTTGGTTAAGTATTCAGTGAATCCTATTATATATTTATTGTTTTCAAAATCTGTCTATATCAAATATTCAGTGAACAAATATTACAAACTTAAAAGGATTTAGAAACAAAATTGTAGCTGATATTTGCCTATACTTTTAAATAAAGAGTGAGACGGTGTCTTCTTTCTTTCGTTATTTCTATATGTAATGGTATGATTAATTTACCATACTTATCAGAGAAATGTGTTTGGGGAAAATAAAAGAAAACATATATGTACATGTATATCGTCTGAAAAAGTTTATTTTCGTTCTCCTGATAATTCATTCAGCCTCTTTAAGAATTGTATTTGCTCATACTTTCGTTTCGTGAACATTTTCGAGGAAATAGATATATAATGTATCGGATAATTTGTAATTGGCAGTAATTATAACATTGGCGTATTTGTAACTTTTTTAAATTTACAATGATTATAAAAAGATGAGTATAAGTGATAATAGTAATTTTTATGTTAAATTTTTGTTGTTTAATCCAAGCCAACATTACAGCTCTGTTTCCATGTAAATCATTAAAGGCCCACTATGACTCAAAATCATGTTTTATTTTTATTTGTTTTACAATGGAAAAAGATAGAGCTATGGAAAACTAAACTCTACTGAATATTTTAGACATTCAATGCGACCCCTACCACAGTGTAAAGGCCGTTTAAAGATCATCCGGAAATAAAATTGTTTTACGAATCGCTTCGCTTTTTACCATATCTGTTTGTATCACGTGATAGAGAGTGGCAGGTACTTGTGCTAGGAAACATTGTCAGATAAAGAAGAAACGCTAATTACTGCAGTCAAGAAAAATGGAATCCGAGGTAAGGTTATTGAAATTCTTTGAACAGGTTAATAATATCAATGTTTACTTCATGAAAATTGATAATACACCAAATGTTTTCTCCGATTTAGGATGTTTCGAACTAGTGGGGTCCACGACGGGTTCGACATTTTCGCGGGAAATGTTTCTGAAAAAATTGCGTATATTTACGAACAACACTTAAATATTTAAATAATGTATTTTTACTCATTCTCACAGGTCTCAGAAAGCGAATCGGATACCGGTAGTAGTTCACCGCCGCAACCAGTTGCGCCAAGGGGACGTGGTAGGCCACGGAAACTTCGTGGAGGTAGAGGACGGCCCAGAATGCAAAGAGAGCCAGACGTTGCACTCGGGGCTCATCCCCGAGCACCAACCAAGCGGGGACGAAGGAGGGTCCAGCCACCAGTAGAGATGGCAGCAACAGCCTTAGCAGAGAGGAGAGATATTGAGGTACAAGAATAATTTTTAATGCAAATGTTGTATAAGTTGAAATTTTCTACAATCGTTTTGAAGCGTGTTTGAAATTTTGTTTCTATACATCTCTGTAGAGTAAAGTAGATGCACTATCACCTGATGAGATGAGGGACACCCTTAAAAGAGTTGTGAGGGAAAACCCAGAGTACTTGTTCAGTATTTTGGAGCCTGAACAAAGATTTCAACCTTCTGGGGGTGGAACAGTACAACCATCATGGTGCATCTGCTCTCATTGTAGAGACATGCCAACTCCTAGGGAGAAAGTCTGCTGCCAAAGAAATCCTGATAACTGTATTTCTAGATTGCCGGTACGTTTTAGGCACTCTGGTTGACATTAATTTTACTATTGTGTACCATATATTTTAGTAATTATATTTTTGTAACAATTCCGTTGCATGTGTATATTTTAGGATTTCGGGGTGCTCATTTTAGACGAGGCAGTTCTTGCATTGGCAAGACTCTACCGCCAAGATATTTTGGCAATGCCAGAAGATGCAGATAGAAACAGAGCCAATCGCCACACGGGATATCGCCAATTTGTACTTTGGCATCATGGGAAACTGGGAGCTGGAGATAGACGTGTAATTCCTAGCTGTTGTGTGTGGCGTATCAGAGACAAATTTCCTGACCCTCATGGACATTACATTGGTTTCAAAGATAACAGATTGCAATAAAATATAAATTATTTATTACTTGTACCAAAACCTGATTAAACTTTCTGGATATTGAGTATCAACACAAAATGATATGCATCAAGTTGTTTGTAAACTTCATCAAATAGAGGGGAAACATATCTTGACCAATACATTGTAAAATGCCAAGATCTCGAATTACAGTACAATTGTAATAAATGTATGTCATTGTTATCCAGAACCTGTGTAATCCAAATTAACCAAAATTTAGTCTTGTATATATCTTTGTTTTTGAGCAACATATGGAGAAAATATATTTACATTCTCCATTTGAACAGACTGTCACGTTATACCGTAATTTGAAATCTTGCACGACAACTTGGAACATGTCAAGTTCAAGACATGAATTTTTAACCAGACTCAGAAATCTTCTGCAATGCTTGCTGAACACATTTTGATGGACAATCTTTCAGACTTTTTCAAGATGTCAATTAAAGTCTCGAAAACTTGAGGTCAATATTAAGTAAAGTTGGCAAAAATGATTTGCGTCTACCATGTTATACATAATGTAGCCAACATTTAACAAACCAGAATTGCTCCTAAAATTTCAAGAGCATCAGGATGCCTCAATTCATTAAAGAATTGAATTGCCTTCAGCCAAGGCATTTTCATATACATTGCTGACCTACAATGTTTTATGTTGACTAAAAATATAGTTGTATACCAACATTAGTTTTTCATTTCATATAACGAAAAGTTTGTGTGTGTTCCAAAGTCATGATTTAATACAAAATCCTATAAAATGTAAATACACAATCTTGCTAATACCTGTGCACAATTCTACATGGCCGTTGGAACTGCAATTACATAATTTACTCTGAATGGATAAAAAGTCTGGAAAACTGTTTGACCCACTTTTATCCCTAATGTAGGTTATGGTGCACCAATCCAACTGAACTTATCCCCCCAAGAGGAAGCATATGACTAAATTTCAGGGCAATAACAACATGGTTTATACTATGACGGAGACCTAGAGAAACAATAGGCATCCTATGTAAGGTGTACGTGTAACAAGTTTGACTGTCCTACACCCAATAGATCTGTCTGCATCCTGCCTACAAAGTTTTCTTGCTATTTAATGGTATGACCTTTGACCTTCACTTGGCATGAAGAGTATGTGTACCAAGTTTAATGGTCTTAGCCCCAATAGCTCGGTCCGTATTCTGCCTGTTTTCCTATTAACTGAGACTAAGATCTTGACAAATAGGCAACTTCCTCTCTTCATGGTGATCAATTGTGACAAGCTGCAATATACTGATACTTGTGGTTCATTTTGCTGAAAAGTGCATGATTGAAGTCCAACCTCTTAGTACCACAGCCGTAGTTATATGCGTATCATATGAAAATAGTATTGAATTTGAGATCATAAGGATATTTGAATTCATCCAGTAATGGACTGACTGTCTGACAAACATGGTAATTCCAGAAATTACACACTAAGAGAATACATGAAAATCATAGACTAGCTAATAAACATGACAATATCTGGGGGGAAAAACATACACTAAAATGATATGTACACGATAATGCTAAAAATTGTAGACTATTTGATAACCAAGATAACACCTGAATTCTAATGGACTGATTGAGACTATGATATGACGTATGGCATGATGTCTTTGTAAAAACAAAGACATTTGATAAATGTTGTCAAATTTCTAACTTGATGGGGCCAAGAGAAAAAGATTTCCGAGGATGCAAGACATTGATGTTATACATAAAGAAGTAATTTGTCCTTCTAACTCCCTTGGATATATCCATAGTATTTAAGATATCGATGTTAGAAATATCAAAATTCAACTACACAAACAATTTTCCTAAAACTTTTGTTAGCATTATTTCAAATCAGTTTTCCTATAAGCACATTGTCATGGATATCATATCAGAAATTTCAATTTTAAGCACCAGTAGTCCAGTACATCAGTCTTCTGGGTTGTTTAACAAAATCAAGTATGCATAGGTGACCGTGTTTACACACTATACTAAATTATACAAATATTAACAAAGCTACATTTGCAAATGTTCACGATTAGTCTGTTGCTTGAAACCGTGACACTTTCTCCTCGAGCAACTCCGTCGTTGGCTTTGGATCAATTGGGGCAATGGTCCTGCTCAAGCGGCGTGGGTCATCAATGTCAAACACTACAGGCTGACTCATGCCTTCCTGGTCATTCAGACGGGCAGCCACCACTCTTTCCATTATGATGTCCACGTGTCTGTAGCTCTTTTCAACTTTTACTGGTGTTACACTCCAGCGGCCACTTTTTTTGTTGAATGTTCTGTGTTGCCTATTATAGAAAAAAATCAGAGGTATGATATTACATATGAATTATAAAATTTACTACACCCGCTACCAAATAATTTTGTGAAGCCCATTACACAACTTAAGACTAGGAAATAGCTTGAACCACCCCATCATTTGAATTGGAAATAATCAAATGGAACTTTTATACACGTATATAAAGTAAATTAAAATGCTTACTGCACTGTCCCATCCAAGTTTCTTTTCACCATCCTGTCCACATTGTTGTTGTAATCTAATGCAGCCAACTGGCTTCTAGCCCTGTAAACAGGTGGGGAAAAAGCAAACCTTTTGCCACAATACATTAAAATAAGATTGTTGAACGTCTCCAATTCTGCTGTACTTCTGAAAAATGAAGTAGTATCGAATTAAAAATTACAGCGTATCCAATAAAATATATTGAGAATTTAGTATTTTAATCAGATTTGTGTTTTGCAGAATACAAGTAGGAAAGTTTTGTAAAACACTAGGAAGTGCAATTTTTTCCCTGCTCTTTGGTTTAAAATTAGAAAGGGATTGATTCAGATATATTGTGCAACAAATGCATTGTTTGAATAATTTTGGTTTTGTTTGTTGTTTCAAATCATATTGAGACAGCTTCAGACATACATGAAGTGCCACATATTAATCTAAACATCTACACGACTCTCAGGACCATGAAGAATGTCCATTATCGAAAACTTTGTCATGACACAGGACCTGGGGTTATGAAAATCTGATCCAAAAACCATGAATTTCTTGCTTTTCAATGCCAAGTACTTGGCAAAGGAACAATAACTATCATAACTACCCTTGATTTGTCTTAGGTTTAATCACCCATGGTATGTGAGGGACTCCAACCCATGACCTTGCAGTTATAAAACCAATGTTCCAACCACTGAATTACTGTATTTAGGTAACTTACAATGCTGAACAATAATCTGAAATGACTATTACAACATTTACCTGAAATTTACATAATAGGGTATCTTATTCAGAAGTCTTTTGTTGAAGACAATCTCAATGAGAGCCTTGTGTGCAGGGCTGCCTTTCTCCAGCCACTCCTTCTGCTCTCCCTCCAGTGGACCATGCTGGCATTTGTTTTCCCCATAGAAGTTACTGCTATAGGACATGCTCCATTCATGTTCCCCGACAATGTGGTGAACAATACCACACCATATCTCCTGAAACACAAGGAAAATTGTTTTGTCAATTATTGTTCTAGATATATGTTTCAAAACTTTCTATATCTAAAACAAGAGGTCCACAGGACTTATCGGTCACCTGAATAATAGTGAAAAAGTATCACTACTACCACATACTATGAAATATAGACAAAATTTCATGTTCTGAATATCTAACCTAAACTCAAATGCTCAGCAACAGTATAAAACAAGATGTGTTCTTAAAACTTCACTGCCCTCTAAAGTGTACACACTGATGAAAGGCTTTAATAGGTGTTTTAACATAAAAACATCAATAGATATGACTAATTTGGACCCATCCCAAAGTCATTACCCTGGGTTGTGAAATTCCACATTTTTTGTACATCCTTTTCTGCTATTCCTAAGTATGCTTTTAGATTTTATACAGTATCAGCAAACATACACATAAATAGTATATAGTAAGTTTGGCCCCACCCTGGGATCATAACTCCTACCCCGGGGATCATGAAATTTACAATTTTGGTAGAGGCTTTCCTGCTCTACATCACTATGCATTTAGTTTTTATTGTGTGGTTCTTGAGGAAAAAATCACCACCTGCGATGAGTTGCAAAATTTAGGCCTCTGTCAGCATATACAGCCTTTGAGGGGGCCTCAGTTTTTGCAGTCTCATCCGGGGGACCACCCCAATTAGTTGCAATGTAAAAGAAACATACCATAAAGCTATCAACATCAGTTGCCAAAGAACAAGCATGCCAAAAGTGGTTGATAATGTCACGACTCCACTCTAGGAGAGGTCGGCATTCCTTACTCTGTCCAGCAGCAACTACCTTCTTGCCTAGGTTTTTGGCAGCATGCCATATGTCATGCAAGTGCTTTCTTTCTGGGAATCTGTTCTCTGAAGAAAAAAAACCCAAACCTTAAGGTAGTACTCTACATCGTCATAATGGCTGACTTCCTTTAAAAACATGGATGAAAAAATAGTTATCAGCAATATTTAACTTTTTTTCCTTTTCCATTTAAATACCTAGCCGAGTAGCTCAGTAGGTTAGAATACCACCTGCTGAACTGTAGGTCGCAGGTTCGAGTCCAGCAGGGGTTTTAAATTTTTTTCAGATTACCTTCAACTAAAATTGTATTTTTTTGACAAAATAAAGTAAATTTGAAAATTTTCAACTACAGAATATTATTGTACATATCCTCCTTTTTTCATCTACATCAAATTTCTCTGGTGTAGCACACCTCCTTAACTCAGTATCTGCAATACTGACAGGACATAGTGATTTAGTAACAAAAGTGAAATCTTTATAAAGTGGCACTTACTCATAACTGCTCCAATTTGCAAATGTGCATCGGTAACAACCTCAGCTACAACAACACCATTATCTCTTAGGTCTTCCATAGCTTTTAAAAAGCACCCCTTTTCCATATTAGTGCTCTTCTTCCCCGTCTCTCTTTTATCCATGGTGATGATGGAAATTACTTTCTTGGAGCTGTTATCCATTATGGAATATGTGCAGTACTGTGCACTATGCCCTGGACTATCATTCCTTCCATCACCTACACAATAAGTATGCTATATATATATATTCTATTTCATATTATATACTTGTATAAGGTATGTTTTTTTTTAATAAAGAAACAACTACCATACATACCAAGAGCAATAATTTCTTGTCCCTGCAAACTCTCTACTGTGCCCAGTTGTTCTTCTCTCCAGAATGTATTGATGGTTGGTATCAAGTATGTTCTCTGGATAGCTGAGAACTTTGAAATACTAGGGAAGTAAAGCTTCAAGAAATCTGCAAAAAGTTTAACTTTTGCATAATTGTTTCCAGAGGTCAGAATTGCAGAAGCGATCTGCAAGTCCCCTCCATGCAGTCTTCTATTCAGCAATGGCTGAGAACACCACTTGTGTGCCAAGTGTTTCTGGGTGCATTCCTGTAAAATAATTTTAAAAGAAGGGTAATATTCATCAGAAATAGCAAATGAAGAAAGAAACAAGAGGCCCATTGTCCACATCGTTCACCTGTGTCACCTTGGCTCAATTATTTAAAGATGTTCCCTATATATTCCCAAGTAAAAATTTGATCCCTTTTGTGGCCCTAACCTACTCCGGGGGCCATGATTTTTACAAATTTGAATCTGCACTATGTCAGGAAGCTTTCATGTAAATGTAAGCTTTTCTGACCCAGTGGTTCTTGAGAATAAGATTTTTAACTGATCCCACACTATTTTTGCATTTTTGGAATTTTCTTCCCTTTGAAGGGGGCATGACCCTTCATTTGAATAAAATTGAAAGCGCTTCACCCAAGGATGCTTTTTGACCAAGTTTGATTATAAATGACCCAGTGGTTCTGGAGAAGTTGACAAGAGGCCCACAGCCCTTATCGGTCACCTGAATATTAGTGAAAAAGTATCACTACTTCCATGGGCTATGAAATCTAAAATCAAAAGGCCCACAGGCTTTATCGGTCACCTGAGTACTAGTGAAAAAGACAAAGAAAACTCCAAAGGGTTATGGAATCTAGAAGAAAAAAAAATTCCTGTTCTGAATATCTAAGCTAAATTCTGATATTCATCAACAGTATAAAACAAGATGTGTAAAATTACCATTTTTTTTGTACATCCTTTTCTGCTATTCCTAAGTATGCATTTAGATTTTATATAGTATCAGCAAACTTACAGATAGATACTGTTTACTAAGTTTTGCCCCAAACTGGGGTCAGAACCCCTACCCCAGGAATCATGAAATTTACACTTTTGGTAAAGGACTACCTGTTTTTTCTAAATATCCACTTAGTTTCAATTTAGTATCAATAACACTAAAGAAGATGTTATTTAATTGTTTAACACATAAACACTATATACCAAGTTTGGCCCCACCCTGGGGTCACAACCCCTACCCCGGGGATCACGAAAGTTACAATTTTGGTAGAAACCTTCCCGCTCTACATCACCATGCATTTAGTTTTTCTTACACATGTGCAGTTGTAGAGACATTTTTTTTTTTGAAGATTAGTCAATTTTGTACAGTTTTTGCCCTGCCCCTAGGGCCCCAGTGGTGCTGGAGTTCCGAAATTTACACTTTATGTCCCCCTTGTCCCAAAGATGCTTCAGACCAAATTTGAAAAGAATTGGAATGGTAGTTATCAAGAAGAAGTTAACAATGGTAAACGCACAACGACAACCAATTGCAATAGGTCACCTGAGTTTACTTAGGTGACCTAAAAATGTAAAACGTTTACAGACAGACGGACAACCAGAAAAGCTCACTTCAGCTTTCAGCTCAGGTGATCTAAAAACAAAATAAAATCTTAATATTTTTTAGTGTCAAAGACCATGGAATGCTTACCCAGAAAATATACAGAGCTGAGCCTATATTCCCTGTGCGCAGTGAGATAGGAGAATTGCAACCCTTCACTTTGCATTTGTAGTCGATGTGTGTATTGGCCAACTTTAACAAGCACCTCTAATACACAAGGCATGTCTCGTCTCTTGTTAATATGGGCATCTCTTCGACATTCTTAATCTTTGTGACACCAGACCCTGTCTCCTCAATTGTCTCCTGAAGACCCCCTTCTTCATCTCCTTCTACTTCCTCCACTCCAAACTCCTGCACCTCTAAACTTACTTCCTCCAAACCAAACATGTTGTTTGGTCTAAAAAAAAAAAAATAAAATAAATTGAAATCAAAATATATTCTAAAAGTTGAAGCTTATCATAATGAACATTTTTTCACCGATACAGAATTTTACTGTTCAAATTAAGCTGAGAAAAAAACAAGTTAAACATGTCATGTAAAACAAAGAAGGTACATGTATTAATTTCCAATTTGCAAATAAACAATTCTTTGGTCAAACAAGAGGGCCATGGACCTAAATGGTCACCTGACTAACATAAAACAACTCTGAAATGGAAAGTTAAATCACACATGCTTTAAATGCATTTGTATTACAGACTAATACCCATTTGGTCACCGCCCTAAACCATAAAATTCACTCTACAAGCCATAAAGCCACACCAAAGCATCAAAAACCCAGACTCGGAGGCCATAAATTTCAAATTTCTGGAAAATGCAACCTTGCTTGTCATAATTCATTATTATACCCTCAGTTTAACTGCTGCTTGATGTCCCTGAGTGAAGCTGATTTGTAGAGGATGCTTCATTTTTAAAGGTTTTGACCCAACCCTTGACTTAAAGGGTATCGAAAATATTGAGTCAAACTTTCAAAAATGATCATATAGAATCAATTGAATTTCATTTCTACATATTGCAAAACTGTAGAGTTAATTAAACTCTGATGATAAATTTCTGAATCAGTTTAACATAATTATCAATTACCGGTACCTTAAAGTCACATTAAAGCTTGGCTCATACTCTTCGTCAGAATTTATGTCACTGCTGCTTTCTTCTGTTACATCTATTGTTACACTGAAAAGTTTTATAGCTCATGTGTTATTCATATCATAATGTGTATCCTTGCTAAGTATCATACTATCTGAAACATGCCATTTTTGATAATCCAGTAAGTATAATGATTGTGATAGCTAGGATATACTTGGCAAAATATTACTTACTCAAATGGATTGATGAATGAAACTTCTTTATCATCAAAGAGTTTTCTTTTCTTGTGACTTGGGCTACAATTTTAATCAAAAGACAAGTCAAGTACAAATACTGACAATATATTTTTCATTTTTATATAAATGTACTGTGTGACAGACCTAGGGTCAATTACTTTGAATGTAATGCATTAAATTACAATTACATTGGAATTTTCACCATTACAATTACCATTATTTTCATTCATATAAGTAATTAATTAAATTACAATTACTTTGCTAAAGTAATGAATTACATTACACATTACAATGAAAAAAAAATACAAAGTAAATCTATGAACACAATTTATTTGAAGTAAACATTTAAATCAAAGTGATTGTCAATCACACTATGACTATGTATCAAGATCTGTTCTAAACAAATACTTTGCTGTTTATTCAAATACATGTAGTAATGTCACATTTTATTTCCAAAGAGGTCTAAATTAGGGGGTTAGTAATGATGTTGATATGTAATTCAAATGTATTGAAAAGTAATGATATTACTGGCATTTTTATGAAAGTAATGCATTACATTATAATTACTTGTGTTTCAAAAATGGGTGCATTACACATTACACCCCATTACTTTAAAAAAAAAATGTAATGATTACAATGCATTACCATTACACATTACCATAAGTCTGCTGTGTGATTGACAACCACTGGAGGGGAAACATAAAGGTGAAGCTAGTAGGGAACTAATTGTATCAAATATAGACTACAATATAAGTCAACAAATGTTTGCATACCCAGGAGATTCCTGTTGACTGGTTACTGGTGGAGCAGAAGATTTTGCCACTTCTTGTTGCTTCTCTGTATCAGTACTCTCGCTACATAAAAATGAAGCTCTTATAAGTTAACAATCAAATGCAAGTGTTCAAAATTAACAGATGACCAATATACACATAAAATTATGGAAAATATAATTTTAAAATCTTGGTTTATGGTGAGATCAATATTTTTGGGCGAATTTGTCTAAGGACTAATGTAGTATTCACAGCCACCTCAAATGTGGATACCCCCTCCATCTAATGAAACAGTAAATATAGAATCACAAATTTACCTCAAATATGTGATTTCCCCACCTATCACCTCCCTAGGTCATTCTGTAAAGCCAGTTTTAAGATAAGTTTTTGGTTTTATATTCGTTTATTCATTGGCTAAGGGGAGGGGGGGGGGGGGGGGTATATGTACAAGTCTATCCACACAACAGGTACCTATAATATCTCACAAATGATTGTCTCAAAAGCTTGCAGAAAGTACAAATTGACTATGCAGAACAAGCTATGAAGGTGGTCAGTCGGGAGTCACATAATTTAGATTTTTTTCCGTTCTTCAGTTGCCTGTAATAATGTATACACCTACCTTAGAGCTGTTGAAATTTCTGATACATCTGGGGGGAGGAGATGTAGCTTTTTCTTTAATATAGGCGTTGATATTTTTTCTGCAATGTAAGTGACTGGTCAGCTGAGTCTGCATCCTCTGTTTCACTGTCCGTTACAAGTCTATTTGAATTGAATAGTGTCCAATACAGTAAAATGAATATTATACTTTACAAATCATAACAGAATCAAAGTAATATAATATCAACGGTGAAGACTTGTATAGGCAGTGCCTGCTGTCTAATCCTATTGTGAATTATCATAATAAAATACTGTTGAAATCTATATATCTTTGTTTTCTCAAAAATTTCCCCTTGGGGGCCCCCGAAAAGCTTGCAAACTCATAATTTGAGCACCTAAGGAGATATATGAAGTATTTTTAACACAATACTCGCAGAGGGTTTATAAATAATATTTTAAAGAATGTTTACCACCGATCGATCCAGGTTTATCCTCAAATAATAACTTTACATTTAGAAAGTTTCAAAACCAACCTGTCAAGTAGAATCTTCGCCAGTCCTGCGTGCGTTTCTCCGAGTTCTTCCTTCTTTGCTTGCCATCTTTCGTATTGATCTCCGAGATAAATCTTAGTCTTATACAAATATGATTTATTTATTTCACTTTTCGCTCTCTTTTTGGCCGAGTCGGTAAGAATTCGGTCTTCCCACAGGACGCTTACCCGCTCTAGACGCCATGCTGTATTGTTTACAAGTCCTCTGCGCATGCGTGTTTTTCTAGAGGCGGAACAAACTGTAATTTGGTGCTGGACCAGACGTAAATTCTATTTTTTGATTTATTACCGGAATTATTTACTTCTAAACTTTGTAAATTTTCGAAAGTTTATATTTTCAATAATGGAAAAAAAATTGCGAGAGCCTTGTTAAAATTTTATTTATCCCTTTATGAGTCACAGTGGGCCTTTAAAAAAAACATGTAAGGTGTAAACAAATTGTCATTTATTTCAAATGACGAAACATGTGTGTCCTAAAAATACAGAACGAAATTGGCTGGGAGACATATCCGCATCTTGACTAGAAATGCAATATATAAAAGTAATACACAACAGCGTTCTCCCAGCAACAATATTGTTACAAAAACCAAATGCGATAAGATAAAATACAATATGAATCTTTACTGGAAACTAAAGTGGTGCATAAAAAGGCCATGAAGACCTAGTGTTGAAAAAGACAAAAATTCCTCGGTCTAAACCACCTAGCACCAAAATTAATTGTTGATGTTTGAACCTATAAGATTCCCGTGGAGATCCGGGTTAGAATAGGTCTTCAGTACCCCTTGCTTGTCGTAGAAGGCGACTAAATGGGGCGGACCTTCGGATGAGACCGCAAAAACTAAGCCCCGTGTCACAGCAGGTGTGGCGCGATAAAGATCCCTCCCTGCTCAGAGGCCGTAACCGCCGATCATAGGCCTAAATTTTGCATCCCTTCATCGGCATTGGTGACGTATGAGTGAAATATTCTCGAGAGGGGCGTTAAATAATATTCAATCAATCATTAAACCTATAAGAAGTTTTAACATTATGCGCAACGTATTAAACGTGCATATTTCCTCTGGAATATTTCTAGCTATGAGCTTTGTGTTAAATAATTTGTTCAGATTTTTAAAACACATGGACGTAACTAGTATTTTTTAAAAGAACAAATCACATTACGAAGTAATTTGTAGATATCAATGGATAATCAATACCATGATGAAACTTTTTGTTTAAAAAGATATTGCATTGAGAATGGTTAATACGGATGAAAAGTGAAGATAACGAACAGTGATATACAGAGAGAGAGAGAGAGAGAGAGAGAGAGAGAGAGAGAGAGATTTCTATATTGGCGGTGTCTCTCTATTCATCATTATTTAGTAGTGCATTGATAGATCTATATTACTTGATACTATTCAAAATTTCATGCTCTGGCTATATAGCCATTGCATGAAGCATGTATTTCCTTTTTCCAAAGACATCAAATTGTTAGGAACGTATTCTGAATTCTGAATAGTTTAAACAAATAAAAAAAAATACACTCATTGCACTCCAATTCCACATCGAATATTAAAAGGTTGGAAAAGCACATATAAATAATGCAGCTCAATTGTGTATAGAAACTCTTCAATGGAGATGAAATCATGAACTATGATGTTTTAATGATATGTCAATTTCTCAAGACTGATCTGAATTTTATTTCCATGCTTTATAAATAGAGAGTCCTCAATGTGATCAAAATTCACTATTAGAGATTTCTTAGCGAAAAATTAATCTAAACTCTTCACGTGTTGTGACTAAACATACATGTACATACATTGCAATTCAATAGGACAACAGACAGTGGCTATACAGGAATAATAATATGTATAATGATATTGATTACGATTATTTTCAGCTAATATGTATACGTACTCAAAATCATGCACAGTACTTAAGTATTGAGATTCTTCTACATATATGTATAGATACATTAATTAGCACAAATTAATTACGATCTCACTGGTCCAATCCCGTGGAGATCTTGGTTAGAATAGGTCCTCAGTACCCCCTTGCTTGTCGTAAGAGGCGACTAAATGGGGCGGTCTTTCGGATGAGACCGCAAAAACCGAGGCTCCGTGTCACAGCAGGTGTGGCACGATAAAGATCCCACCCTGTTCACTGGCCATAAACGCCGAGCATAGGCCTAAATTTTGCAGCCCTTCACCGGCAGTGGTGACGGCTCCATATGAGTGAAATATTCTCGAGCGGGACATTAAACAATATTCAATCAATCCATTCACTTGTCCTCTGTCTAATCGCTTGAGAACATCAATTCCTTTCTAAGCGGAAGAGAGGGAGTTTTGATGTGTTGAAAAAATATAAATCATTCCTTCGATCTTTGTCATATCTTCGATGAATGAAGCAGATTTTGAAGCTCGACCCAAATTGGTACAATTTCGGTTCTCAAAGTTATGACAGGTGGGTTGACTACAACTTCTCTATCGTCAACTTCCATGTAGTGCTTATCACTTGCATATGATCAGGGCTCGAAATTAGCGAGAAATACTCGCAAAATGCGAGTACATTTGAAAAATAGCGAGTAAAAATAATGAACACTCGAAAATCTTAGCGAGTGGTGATTTACAAACTATGATCGTATCGTATCCGTTTTATACGGTGATGCGCTATTCGCTTTTCTCAAACTTGCACTCTGAATCATACAAACGCTTACATGAACGACCAATTTCAATAACCGTTTTTATCCGGATTTTTCTTTTATGATTTTTTAAGAAACTCGGAGTCAAACAAATGCTTTAGAGATCGGACATCGCATATCGACATGTGCCACGAGTCCTGTTCACCTATAGGGGTGATTAAATTGAATAATTCCAAGTATGATGTTTTTGTTAATATTCATTTATCTACAAAAACATCGGAGTTTATGTTTTACCAAGTCTTCCGGTGGTTATTTTTATCAGAATCATGAGAATGTCCTATCTAAATTTATTGTCATATTGAGGTCGGGTTGTAGCGACGACACGGGTGCATTTCTCACCGCGTAGACGATTATCAAAAAAGTCATAGGACTCGTGATCGTGCTGCTTATAAAACCACGAGTCCTGTATTCGCTTTACAAAATCACTAATGACAACCCTGATGTGGCATGAAATTGGAAGACTGGATCTAGACCTGCGGTAAACAAGTTGTGGATTAGACTGTTAGAGGTGCGATAATCAAGAGACCTTGACATTGCACCATATGACTTACGTAACTTAGTGTCTTGTCCAAACGCTGCCCGTTGACCCACTATAGGCTCAGTAATGATGGGGAAATTCATTGATTGAAAATATATATATATATATATAAAGAGCACTGCTTCATTATTTTCATTTTAGCTTGTAGGTTTTCATTTTAGCCTGTGGATTTTTTACCCACAGGCTAAAATTAGCCTGTGGTAGAAAAAGTTAATTTCGACCCCTGATGATGCTATGTCTCCTAACGGATTTGATGCATGAAAGTGTGTATGCGTGTGATTAATTTTCAAACCGAGGTAGGCTACTGAGAAATAGGACATCGCAAGGGTTTCAACAATTACCTTTAAAGTCAGCATGTCGCATATTCAATGATTGTTGAAATGATGAAAAAGTAAAGATAACGAACAATGATCAATCTCAAAACTCAGGACGCCGTTTCATCAAACATCGTAACTAGTTGTGTAAGCTTAGTTTGGCGTAACTTTCTGACTAGACTAAATATTTTACGTAAGTCCGTTTCATCAAATGGCGTAAGATTAGAATTTACGCAAGTTTTCTACTAACTAGTAGAAACACTACGTCAGGTCTAACCCTCACGTAAGTATCTACGTAAGCAAAAATCATGGCCAACTGTTAGCTGTTTGTAAATATATATGGAATTTTTACTGACGAGTTTGGGTCGTGATCGATTTTTTCAAGACAGGATGCTTTTAGACATTTACAACGATAAATATGTAAGGCCATAAGGGTTACTTCCCTTTGAAAACTACTAAATTTATGGCTTGCCTTTACTGTATGATTACTTTCACAAGTGTCTATCTGTACACGAATGATGAACGCACAGTATTATTCCCAAATCCCTTTGTAAAGTAGTCCACCGTAAAGGGAACATTCACTTTGTTGTATTATATGTAAGCTATTTATAAATCTCTTCAAAACTTCCGCTATGACTAAGTTGGAACAAATGATTAGCGAGCCCGATTCAATTCGATCTCAATCGTATGGTGGGTGGATTTACGGGAGTGTATGTATATTTTATGAACAGTGACTTTAAGATCTACTATTTTCCATTGTATATCTTAAATCTTGAAAAAATATCCCGTCTTAAGAGATCGGGGTGAATGGGAGGGGGTCACCTTGCGTTTCTACTCCACTTTTTTTAACAATACGATTTTTTAAAATTTTGTACTAGGAAAATGTTTTGATGCACTCATAATAGAAGACTCTAGCACCCCAACGATTGAAGAAAATGAAACCTGAGAGAGAAAAAATTGTGAAAATCACTGCAAAAGATTCCAACACCACCCACTCCACCCCCCCCCCCCCCCCCTACCACCCCCTCCGAATTAGGATTTTGCAGATAGGACAAAACATTTTATTTTTTTTTTTTTTTTTTTTGGCGTTATAACGCAAGATAAAAAGATTATTTGAAAAGCCAACATCTAATCTATGTCCCAGCCCCCCCCCCCCCCCCCCCCCCCCCCCCCCCCCCCCCCCCCCGTCATTTTGCAAAACGATGGTACGTGCCTGTATATAATCCCAAACTGTAAAATATGCACACATATTCAATTTGTTCAAACATATTTAGGCCCACGAGTCTACATTAATTATCCAATTAAAGTATAAATATATAGTTAATATATATATATACAATGTAGATGTACATGTATCGTGTCGACCTACATGCACTTAAAATATAATAACCTTTGAAATCATAAAACAACTACTTTTTGTAGAAGAAGAGATGTAAAATATATACATAGGCTTATAGAGATAAAAACAAATTTTGTTTATGGAGTGATATGTTTGATTTAGTATGCAGTGCCCAAATAGTATGGTATAGGAAAATTTTACTGCCTCTGCCAACACGGCCATCTCTGTCTCCTCCCAATTTAATTCTGCTTGTGTATTTTCTTTGCGTTCTTTTCATTCATTATTTTGGTCCAGACGACAAGTGAAAAAACCGAAAGTATGATGCACGCATGCTCAGGGCGCGGTAACTAAGCACGTAAGCTTAGTTGAAACCTTAGTCGAGTAGTAACGTACGCATGTATTTACGTCGTTTCGGTTTGCGCTAAACTAAGATTGTACGTAACTAGATTTACGTAGTCGGCGTAAGACTTAGCTAGTTGAAAATTTACACTTATTGATGAAACAGCGTCCTGTAAAGAATAAAAAGTGAAGAGTATGGCAAACACGGACCGCTGGAGACAACAAAGTTTGAATCACGAGTCTGGGAAGGGTAAGGATCTCCGATTGACCGATCATAACAACTGTGAGCCCTCTATCTTGATCAGATAAACGGAGAAATCCATAGTGAAAATTGGTATGTAAAGAACGACGTACCAATTTGTATGAAACATGTCAGATATATGCGACCTATACAGATTGTATTTGTGAATTAGATCGGTATAAAGATCACATCATTTTGCGAAATCTGACTTTAAACAAGAATGTTGAAATTCTAATGTATTTGTAACTTATCTGTCAGTAGGATGAGGAAATGAAATATCGCCAATACGGAGTAAAATAACATACGATTAATCAAATGTCAATTGATACAAAATTTGCATAGTCTTTGCAATCAGTTTTGCAACATGTCTTATATGTTGATGTTAAAAAAGAGACAACTTGTTAATTATTTATCTCTTCGTGTCATGTTGTTATTTTGTTGGGAGTGTCTCGTATAGCTCCGATGGATCAGATTTCCAATTTCAAATTATCCACACCACTTTAGTAGGACAGTGTGATTCTATGCTCGGTATTTTTGTCAACAAATGTTATCGATTTATAACTTTCATAAGAAATTCATGTTTTATGTTATAGTTATAGATCGGACTATCATGTGAATACTCCCCTGTCACTTAACCTCATACTGTACAATTAGTGAACTTGCTTTTACCAACAGAATAAATCTTGCAACGTATTCAAAAACCAGTAGCGGTTGAATGATTATTGATAAATAGTAATCCAAGGGTGTAAAATGACAGAATGTGAAATATTTAAAGAATCGTATACATCTTGTTAGAAATTGCAGAAAATGGTGTGGAGAGCTTCATACATTAACATTTATTTTGTCTAACTACCCTTACAAGACAACACTACCACAGAAATACCAGAAGTGTTACTAAAACCAATATCTACAATCATAGTAAGTGTGAATAACTGCATATTCACTATGATAATACTATAATAACTTTATGATTTACGAAGCAGTTCCGAGCACTTCTTAAACACACATACTACTAGTAATCAGTATTCACACAGATGGAATGTGCAGTATTCACCAGACCAGCACCGCAGTTGGAGGGAGGAGCGAAGTAATCAATCAAATCGTAGTCCCCAGTCTTTCCAACCGGACATTCCCCATTTAGAACCTAAGACACTAAACATGCTTCAGTAGAGATTGTTAAGGTGCTAAGCGCCTCCAACAAAAACTGAATGTCGCGCGTGTTTTCAAATTGGAAGCCCCGTGTCACTGTATGTGAAGTTGGTATAAGAACTATGCATAGGTGAGAATTTGGGAGCGAAATTTCATCGAATGGGATGGAAAACAACAAAATGAACATACAGATTAATTCTCGTGAAATCAAGTTAATTTTCTAATGCCTCGTCCTTATAGAATAACCCAAGCATGGCCGGTCCTACATACCCTCCTAAACTTCCATACAGGGGATTATAGAATCCGAAACAGTGGTTGCGTACAAATGATCGATCTGAAATGGTGCGAAGTGTTGGTAATTACTAAGCAAAAATAGAAATTAAAATGTGTAATTTTACCTTGCAAATATTTTGCAATGAAAACATCTGAATATTTCTTGATATTTTAGCATATCGGAACATACATGTAGTCGTTAATCAGGAGGACAATGAATTTCCTGTCGCCTGAATTCACAATAACGTGGTATATGATCGATACATAATGTACTGTTCCCTGAATTCACAATAACGCGGAATATGATCGATACAGAATTTACTAATTAAAATCAAGCTAATGAAGATATTGATAACGATATGTTTTTCATTAGTCCTTGGAGAATAATAGTAGAGCTGCATGTGCCCTCGGTAAAATGTTAATATATTCCATGAAACCCATCTACATGTGTATCAACAAAATTAACCGTTCATTCGTTCGCTTAAACATTGTATACAAAAATAACAAAGTAATTCGAAAATAAGACCAAGGAAATATCTTGGTTTCCCATCTATTTCTTACGTCTAGCAAGAGAAATAATGCACGCTGTGTTTCCAACAGCGTAAAACACGCAGATCTTTAAGATCACCATGAAATATAAATTAATTTTGAGTTGATACCACAGGTGCATTGGCTAGGGGTCCTTTTATTTATTTATGTTATTCTTCTACGAGCAATATTTCCAGTGCAAATAAAGTTTTTGAATAACTAACAAGATTTCGTTATGAATACCTTCAAAGACGATTCTTAGACTCCATCGTGCAGATCTTTTTCTAAGCGTTACAAAGAGTAAACCTCTATCGTAGAGATCGACTGCTAGCTTGCGTAAAATATTCACCCTGCTACTGATAATGAAAATCACTGTTTATTTTTAAATTAGTGTGCTAAAGTATAAATTCTTATTTCAAATTCAAGTGTTCTAAAGAATGTAATTTCGCCCTCGATTATTTCAGCATGTACATTGTAATATGATCACCTCAAGACGTTATGATAGTAATTTTTACAGATGCTCTAGCCACTCGGCCACGGAGGCCCCAGCATAAATGAGAGTTTTCTTTGTCTAAAACATATAGCACGGAAGGCACAGACGTATTAAGAAACAGAATGCCCAATGCTTTGAATAAAAGTAGTTACTTTTCTCCAACACTCGCGTTTAATATCGAGTCAGTACCTAAGAAAATTGGCACGGATGTTTGCTTCATGAGCTGAATTCAAGATTTGAAATAATTTGAGAAAGAACCATGATAATGTGTCACAAGAATATGAAAAGACATTCAATTTCTCACTAAATTGGGATTCATAATAGTCTTTAATAATAATAGGGAGTGTTGCAACTGTATGAGGCAGGGATCTGGGGGCCGCCTTGAAGAGGGGGGGGGGGGGGGGCGATTCTCCAGAAACTCCTGGATTTTACAGATTTTATAGGGCTTAAATTATGTCTCCTATGTAGTCATTTTTATTATTTTCTGTCATTTTTAATAAGGTGAAATTAATAAAATAACGCAAATTTTAAGGGTTTTTGGAGAAAATAGCAGTTCTTCCACTAAAAGTAATTCAATAAATCAAAAGATTTTGTCAGACATTCATTTCTCTGAGAGTGGAGGAAATTATGGCTTCTTTTATCGTATATATTTCTCTAAACAAGAGACAACGATTTACTTTAAACTTGAAAATTTTAGGGGAGCTCGCGCCGGTTAATTGTCCCCCCCCCCTTCCCCACCCCTTATATCCGCCAATGCATTTATGTATGTGCTCTTGCAATTGACCTTTTTGCACTCACAATGATTGCATTAATATTTAGTTATTTTTCATACATTTTTTTATTATAACCAGACACGAATACCTATTATAAGAAATTGATATGATTATACAGCATAGTGCACCAAATATGTTTAAATAAAAAGATTTCCACCCAATCGACCCATGGATTGATTGATTGTATCTTGTTTAACGTCTCTCTCGAGAAATTTTTACTCATATGGAGACGTTACCAAGACCGGTGAACGGCTTTAAATTTAGGCCTTTGCTCGGCGCTTACGGCCATTGAGCAGTGAGGGTTCTTTAGCGTGCCACATCTACTGTGACACTGGGCATCCGTTTTGAAGGTCATCTCCGAGGACCATTGACATTCACACCTCATGCTGAGCGTTTGGCAATGGAACTGTCACTACCTGTTTCAACAACTCAGGTCTGTCGCGGCCGGGATTCGAACCCTGGCCTTCCGCATGCGGGGCGAACGCTCTAACCTCTAGACCACCACCGCGGCTCGACCCATTGATCCCAAGGCTCATATCAGCTATCTTGCTCTCACAAATATATATGTCTCTTCATAAGTTTATGAGTCCTACTTGTAGTCTCACACTGAAACAAAAACTCGCTTGGATAACTTAGAATGCATGCATATTGCATTCACAGTATATATGCACTGTGTGTGTGTAAGGGGGTGGGGGTGGGGTAGAAAATGAGAAATTCAAACACATTGATTAAAGTTATTTTATTTTCATTTACAAATGTTTACTGATTTTGATATATCAAAAACTTAGAATAATCAACAATGACACTTCCTCTATATTTATACAATATTATTGTCTTTAAAAAAGACATGTAATACATGAGTACATGTACTTGTTTTCCATTAAATTCACACTTTAGTATGTTGCACAATTTATCCATTGCTCTGGGCTCACAAATACATTATTGATTCTATCCAAGTCCCACATTTTGCAGAAGTTCTTGAATTCTCTCTGTAACCTGTAAAGTTGTGGGGTCCAGGGGATATGACATCATCAATGTAAATGAAGTACCTGTTATAAAAAATATATTCTGTATATTCAAATATTGAAAAAAAAGATGAATATCTAATATACTAAGAATTGTCTTTATAAATGTCTGGTGTTAAAATGAAAAATTCTATCTTACTAAGATAGAAAATATTGTACCTTTCTTGCTGATTTTCATGGCAAATTGCTGTTGAAGTTGTTGGCTGGAAGCCCATTTCAACTTACACTGGTCCTTAGGATGATGCTTAGAAAAAATCATCATAATTAATATTTGCATAGTCAGTATTAATCATTAATTATACTGTGTCAGACAATGTCAATTTTAAAATTGTGTGTCCCAATGCATGTTTAGTGAACTTTAAAATGCTGATATATTGAAAATTACACACACATAACATGTATTTTATTATGTTAATTTTTAAAATCTTGTCTGAAATCAGTATTACATATGTAACACTACATGTATGTTAAATGTGTGCAGTGCAGCAATGTGAACTCTTGCAGTAGTAGTACATCTGCATGATTGTTATTTATTTCATATTGTTATAGTTACCTTCTATTTAAACTGTACATACCCTCCCACCCCCGGGTCCTTAATGAAGTGAATAAACATCATAATTATCATATTACAATATGAGATGACAGATATGTTTTCATAAACTGCCAGTTCATTCTAATAATATCAAAACAAGTCAACTCTAGATTTATCAGACCTGTCTCCTTTACGGAGTGTGGGTCAAGAGAAGGACATACATATCTTATTTTCATACAATACATTTATATGCCTATGAGGGGGGGGGGGGGGGGGGGCTTGTGATTTTACAAATATTTTAAATAAAGTCTTGTAAACCTACATGCTTGTATGAAACATGAAACCCCAGATTTGAAATATATCTTAGGTCAATGAAATTTCAAGATACTATAAGTACTATCATTTATACCAAATAGAATGTTAGTACCCCCCGAGAAACGATGAATCAGACTGAAAATAGAAAACGCAGTCAGTGTCAGTATTGTCAGTATCTTCAGTGTCTGTATTGTCAGTGTCTGCAGTGTCAGTGTTATAAGTGTCAGTATTGTCAGTATCAGTATTGTCAGTATCAGTGTTATAAGTATCAGTATTGTCAGTATCAGTATTGTCAGTGTCATTATTGTCAGTGTCAGTATTGTCAGTATCGTTATTGTCAGTATCAGTGTTATAAGTGTCAGTATTGTCAGTGTCAGTATTATCAGTATCAGTATTGTCTGTGTTGTCAGTGTCATTATTGTCAGTATCAGTGTTATAAGTGTCAGTATTGTCAGTGTCAGTATTGTCTGTGTTGTCAGTGTCATTATTGTCAGTATCAGTGTTATAAGTGTCAGTATTGTCAGTGTCAGTATTATCAGTATTGTCTGTGTTGTCAGTGTCAGTATTGTCAGTGTCAGCTTTTAATTTTGTATTCCTTAAATAGAAGTTTTGCAATTGATCATAGTTCGTTATCTTTTCATGAACTTCAGCGAAAATGTTCATACTTTTCTTCTTTTGTTAAAAAATTATAGCCATATTCAGGGGCGGGTCCAGGAATTGCGGTTAGGGCGGGGGGGGGGGGGGCACTTTATGAGGCAGGAACTCTGGGGGCTCCTGGATTTTACAAATTTTATAGGGCTTGAAATATGTCTCCCATTTAGTCATTTGTACTAATTTCTATCATTCTTAAGAAGGTGAAATTTATAAAATGACTCAAATTTTAAGGGGTTTTGGAAAAAAATTAAGTTATCCCAATAAAGTAATTTAAGATATCAAAATATTTTGTCTTTATTTCTCCTGGAGTGGAAAAAATTATTGCTTCTTTTATCGTTTAGTACATTTTCCTGAACAAAATACCACGATATACCTTAAATTTGAAAAGTTTAGGGGGATCGCTCCGGCTGCGCCGCCCCCTCTTAAATCCGCCGCTGATATTAACACAATCAAAATTATTGATTGAATATGTTTAACGTCCCACTCGTGAATATTTCACTCATATGGAGACGTCACCACTGCCGGTGAAGGGCTGCAAAATTTAGGCCTACATGTATGCTCGGTGCTTATGGCCATTGAGCAGGAAGGGACCTTTATCGTGCCACACCTGCTGTGACACGGGGGCTCGGTTTTTGCTGTCTCAATCGAAGGACCGCCCGGCATTTAGGCGCCTCTTACAACAAGCATGGGGGGTACTGAGGACCTATTCTAAGCTGGATCCCTATGTGAATGCACAATACACATGCTCTTCGTTTATGTTTACAAGATGAAGTCAACGAACTGTGATCAATCCCATAATTACTACAAGGAATTAAGCGTAGGGAACACAAACCGATCCCTGTACATGTCATAGGTGGGGTCAGGTGTGTAGGAGGAGTAGGCATCCCCTGTCGACCAGGCACACCCGCTGTGAACCATATATCTTGGTTGGGTAAACGGAGTTTTTGTAGCCAAAATTAGTGGACAAAGAGCAGCCTCAATTTATATACAACATGTCAGTCAGCATTTTACCTATAACAAGTTGTATTGGTAAATAAAATTGTTATAACGACATTACAATTTGCAAAATGCTGACTTTAAACCCTGTAACATCAACTTATGGAATGCCCGATTTAAAACCTGACCATACAGAGAACTGGGTGCTACATGCATATCGAATCAGCTGAAGGAATATTCCTACAGACATTTTAAAAATTGACGATGGAGCAGCTGAAGCCATTCTGTTTTTCATAAGTTGAGTTGTTAGTTTGCCTTAACATCTATGTTCAAAAAATATCTAAGTATGAAGCAGATGTGGAAGATCTTGTGGTGTACTTTATTTCGAGTTCACCTGGATATATAATGTGGCAGCATTCGCTTTATAAATGGGAGGTCGAGAGTTCTAAAGATCGAATTGAAGGGCACAACAAAATATTTTTTCTTCTAATATAGAAGCTTTTGAACCAGTTCTACTTTGTAAGGATATAAAAACAGGTCAGCTCATAAAGGGAGCACATTTTGTGCCCATGTGAATTCCAATGGATTGTTGATGAAAATTTTATCTGTAGATTTAAAAAAAAAAAATATATGCTAACACGTAACGTTTTCAATTTTCATGAATAGTTTGTTCTAAAAAATTAGAATTCTATTTGAGTCTTTTAGGCATGGTATTTTAAATATTTATAGCATGCACCAAATCAAACCGCACACTGGACTTTTATTTGCATTTTTTTATCATCTCGGGTGGGGATGTTACTAAAATATCACATAAAATGATTGAGAGCTTGTATTATTTTTTCGATGGTGATACCATGCTTTATACGAGGTGCTTAATCTCACTGTAATGAGCCACTTTAAGTTTAAAACGTATCGTTTAAGTAATTTAACGATATTTTTAATCCCGTGAAACATGTGCAAATTCTTGAATGATAGAACAATGTTGTGCGTTGATGTGGATTATCTTGAAGAAACTCTTGCAATTTTCTTGCACAATGTTATGATTTCTTGCATTCCAATCTCTTAGCATAGAATATGGATAATGATAAGAAAACTAAAATACTGCTTGTGTTGCATGCATTTGAATTCATGTTTTTGACGTCACTGGTTGTTTTCATTATATTGAGGACATTTTTCACAGGTATATGACCATAGATTTAATCAGGTGTTTATCAGACAAATGATAACATGATCCGGCAGTTCTGATTGTAAATGGAGAGCCTTTATTGTTCGTACGCATGGGACGGAAATTGCTTGGCATATCAAACAGTATTTCTTAGAAAAATATAATCATACAATGCGTTAGCCTTTATGCTTTCCAAAGACGTTAATTTGTTTTTATTATATTCAGGATATTTTTCACTCGTATATGACAGCGGTTTTAATCAAGTGTTAATCAAACAGGTAATAGCATGATTCGACAGTTCTGATTGTACATGTGTAAATGGATAGCCATTATTGTTCGTCTATATGTGATGGAAATTGCTTTATATATCATACAATATTAAAAAGGGGGTTTTCTTTGAGAAAAATGATAATTATACAACGTGATAGCTCTTATGATGACAGTGTTTTGTACGTATCTATGAAGTGATAATTTCTAAACAAATCTGTTGACGGTGACATATGAACCGCTGGGGAATTTCGATTTCAGTCGAGAGGGACATATAAAAACGAAGCATTTTCTTTACAGCAGCACAAGGATCCTAAAACGGAGGAAGTAAGGCGTTGGTAAGATTACCTTTTTGTTTTAACTTTTCTTTCTTTTTTTAGGGTTAGGAAGAGTATGTTGACAAGAAGCACAATTGATTGCAGATAGAAAAAAGGCCCCACAATAAATCTGAAAATCAAAAATAGTCTCCCTCTATCTAATCCATGTATTACGTGTAAAATTTAGGAAAAATTTCCTTAGGAATGTTAAGTTATCCTATGCCATGTAGCAATTGATATATTGTAATATTTTAAAAGTTGTAAGACCCATAAATCTGGAATTCAAAGGGGTTCCTTCTCTGTCTAATGCAAGTAGTATGTATGAAATTTAGGACAACCTTAACAAGGAATTTTTAGGTATCACGTGCCACAGAAATTGCTGACAGACGGACAGAAGGATTGCTATTGTGCACCTGTCAAATAGTGGGACCTTTAAAACGTTTGGTATCGTATGTGCGGCCGAGTCATCCTTAAATAGTTATGTTAAGAACAACATTTTTGTGTCTGATTATGCATCGTATCCGGGAATTTTTCATACATGCAAGTTAATGGTTCACATACTTGTTTTCCAGATTGAATGATTGACTGACTCTGCGTAGACCTTACGTGAACACAGAGCCGATGTAAAACTGACCGAGAGCAAAACAGAAAGTCAAAGCGAACCTAGCTGATGTAAACCTGACCGAGAGCAAAACAGAAAGTCAAAGCGAACCTAGCTGATGTAAAACTGACCGAGAGCAAAACAGAAAGTCAAAGCGAACCTAGCTGATGT
The DNA here is from genome assembly GCF_947568905.1 of Ostrea edulis. NCBI lineage: Eukaryota > Metazoa > Mollusca > Bivalvia > Ostreida > Ostreidae > Ostrea > Ostrea edulis. The sequence continues at coordinate 37,169,728 of NC_079173.1, forward strand.
AAAACTGACTGAGAGCAAAACAGAAAGTCAAAGCGAACCTAGCTGATGTAAAACTGACCGAGAGCAAAACAGAAAGTTAAAGCGAACCTAGCTGATGTAAACCTGACCGAGAGCAAAACAGAAAGTCAAAGCGAACCTAGCTGATGTAAACCTGACCGAGAGCAAAACAGAAAGTCAAAGCGAACCTAGCTGATGTAAAACTGACCGAGAGCAAAACAGAAAGTCAAAGCGAACCTAGCTGATGTAAAACTGACTGAGAGCAAAACAGAAAGTTAAAGCGAACCTAGCTGACCACACGGTACGTTCTCTGTTTCTTACACAGGAGACAGGGCTTATCGGTAAGTGGACTGTATTGAGCCTTTTAACAGCATTGTAATATTTCCTCATTGTCCTAATTTTTGCTTCCACACGTTGTTTTGCGTCCCATTTGATACCCCCCCCCCCCCCCCCATTGTACAAACATTGGCAGCTTTAAGTCACATGCCATATTTTTGCTCATGTATGACGATTACGACCGTAGTAAAGAGGGATGATTTTTCAACGCCCACTTCCATTTCTAAGGTCATATCTGAATATATATTCTTATGTCGGACGCCCGGTGAAGGAACAGTAAGGGGGCCCATTTAGGACCTATCAAAATATTTTTAATTTGAAATAACGAATTTCTGAATACGTTATTTTGAATTTAATTCGTTATTTCAAACTTTAAAATTCCTTACAAAGGATTAAATTCGTTATAACAAATGTGCAAACTTCGTAATAACGGATTTCAAAATTTTAAATAATGAATGAAATTTGAAATAACGAATTCTGAAAGTCCTGATCTTGCAACATCTTCGTCCAAATTCATTCATTACAAAATTGTTTTTGATAACTACTCGTTTTAACAGGTTGTATTGATTCGCTTTAACGAATTAAATAAAATCCGTGTCACTGGATTCAAAAATCTATAATTTCAAACAACTTAATCTATTCCTACTAATTCTGCAATTCGTTATCATGAATTATATATTGATTTCACATTAACGATTTTATAAACCGTTATTTAGAATTTTGCAATATGATGAAATGTATAACCATTTCTACAATTCGTGTTTTCAAATTTAATTCGTTAAGACAAATTTTTATATTTATCATAACAAATTCGTTATAAAAATTCAATTTGTTATAATGAATTTAAAAGTTTAAGATGACAAATGTAAATTGTAATAAGAAATTCTGGAATTTATTTCGAAATCAAATTTTTTTTTCTGATGGGTCCTAAATGGGCTTCCGTATAACAGTAAATACACATTTATACACATCTGACGTGACGCAACGATTGAAAATCGAACCGGAACTTCCGGGTTGCAAAGTGATCTCCCTAACCACCAGGCTACTGTGAACAGTATTTTGCCCTAATGTACTTCGTCCCTCGCACCCTTCACGTTATAGAAGAGATTAAATTTGTGGGCCGGGACAACCATTTTAAGTTCAAATGGACATACCAATATAAATGTCAAAATCTGTCATGTTTAGATCATGTTAGATGCCTGTACACGAGATACACGGTCACTTGTAATAACTACCGCATAAGAAGAATTGTTAGCAAGGATTTAGTTTTGGCATTATTAGCGAGGGTCTCGGGATCGCCAAAATTGATTATCACCAACAATTTATGCCGCATCATAAGTATTTAGAATTAGATCTTGTTAAATATTTATACCCATTTTCATGGAAAAATCGCTAAATTTGTGTCTCGTTAAAAATTCCACTTATACGGCGGTATTGGTTAGATGTGGAGTTGTAAGTCACACCAGTGTTAGGCGTTTTTGCATATGTATGTCTTCACTATCAGTGCATGAGTCGATTCAATGTTTCTGATTGTTGTAAAATAGTGCAATGCTGCTTTACGACTTTGATCATCATGTGATTTCGTTATATTCGCCTTTGCGTTACGACTTTGATCATCATGTAATTTCGTTATATTCGCCTTTGCGTTACGACTTTGATCATCATGTAACTTCGTTATATTCGCCTTTGCTTTACGACTTTGATCATCATGTGACTTCGTTATATTCGCCTTTGCGTTACGACTTTGATCATCATGTAACTTCGTTATATTCGCCTTTGCTTTACGGCTTTGATCGTCATGTGACTTCGTTGTTTTTTGAGTAATTACAGATGAAATTGTCATACAAGTTCCAAATGTATAATACATATATAAAAGTTATGGTCTATGTTGTAATTTAATCATCGCAATATTTCACTGCTCTCCCTATTATTGCATTATTTTACAGTGTAATTAGACTTTTAAAAACAATGTGGATATTCTCTTGTTAAAATACTTTGCAACCATGCCGATTTCATCAGTTACCATTGTAAGAATGGTAATTGCTATGTTAATTGAGCTATTTCATTTTGTACTTAGAGGTGAGAGGAATTGATATTTAAAAAACTAGGCATTGATGAAAGTCTGTTTTCTAAAGGGGTGAATATAATTGTATTTTACAATTTTCTTTTATGATTGAAATGTTTGAAAATGGAAATTCCACTTCCATCGACATTTTAAAACTTTTGTGTAGTGTTTTAGCTCACCTGAGCTAAAAGCTCAAGTGAGCAATTCTGATCACCCGTATTCCGGCGTCCGTCCGTCTGTAAACTTTTAACATTTTTGACTTCTCAAAAACCACTGGGCCAATTTCAACCAAAGTTGGCACAAAACATCCTTAGGTAAAGGGAATTCTAATTTCCTAAAAATAAAGGGCCAGGCCACCTTCCAAGGGGATATAATCAAGAAAAGGTAAAAATAGGGTAGGGTCATTAAAAAATCTTCTTCTCAAGAACCACTGAGCCAGAAAAGCTGAGATTTATATGAAAGCTTCCTGATATAGTGCAGATTCGAAATTGTTAAAATCATGGCCCCCGAGGGATCGGATGGGGCCACAATAGGGGATCAAAGTTTTACATACAAATATATAGGAAAAATCTTCTTCCCAGAACCACTGAGCTAGAAAAGTTGATATTTATATGAAAGCTTTCTGATATAGTGCATATTCAGGTTTGTTAAAATCATGGCCCCCTGGGGTAGGATGGGGCCACAATAGGGGATCAAAGTTTTACCTACAAATATATAGGGAAAAATCTTTAAAAATCTTCTTCTCAAGAACCATTGGGCCAAAGAAGTTCACATTTACATGAAAGCTTTCTGACATAGTGTAGATTCAAGTTTGCAAAAACCATGGCCTCCAGGGGTAGGTTTGGGGCCATAATAGGGACTACGGTTTTACATGCAAATATATACGGATATGAACCAAGGTGACTCAGGTGAGCGATGTGGCCCATGGGCCTCTTGTTTTTTATAGTTTACTTGGGTGACCTATTGCAATTGGTTGTCGTCCGTCGTACGTTAACATTCGAACATAATATTATTATTAACTTCTTTGTTTATATAGATAACAGCTTATTTAGTGCTATTGATACTAAATTGAAACTAAATGGATATTTAGAAAGAACCGGTCGTCCAGTATCAAAATTGTAATTTTGATGATCCCACGGGAAGGGATTTTGGTATCAGGATGAGTGCCAAAATGGTCAGTTATTAAATGTGTGAACAATAGAACATTTTAACTACTTGATAATACCATTGCAATCCCTTTCAAATTTGGTATGAAGCATATTTTGGGCAAGGTGGCATAAATTGTAATTTTCAGGACTCCTACAACCCTGAGGCCTTAGGGGCAGGGTAAAAACTGCCAAAAATTTACGAATTTTCAAAACTCTTCATTACAATTGAAAGAAGGTCTCCACAAAAACTGTAAATTTCATGATCCCTGGATGGGGTGGGGGTGGGGGTAGACGTTCTGACCCCTGGATGAGGCCAAAACTTAGTATATAGTATATATGTGTAAAATATTTAAATAATATCTTCTTTAATGCTATAAAAATTGATACTAAATTGAAACTAAATAGATAATTAGAAGGAGTAGGTTTACCTTTACCAAAATGGTAAATTTCATGATTCCAGGGGGTAACAGTTTTGGTTCTAGGGTGGGACCAAACTTATTAAAGTGATTATTGTTTTTATCGTTTGAATGACGTCTTTATGTTTGTTGTTACGATATAAAAACTGACTGCATGTTCAGGAAAAGCAAAAAAAGTATATACCCAAATTATTAAGTTTGCAACCTTAGGATTTTAACACTAGGACATATCCAAATTAGTCATCTCGCGTTAATGTTGCACATATTACATTACAGTGTATGTAAAGCCTTTCATCAGTATAGTCACTTTCGATGGCATTTTAAGTTTTAAGAACACATCTTGTTTTATATTGTTGCTAAATATCAGAATTCAGCTTCGATATGAAGAACAGGATTTGATAGCCTTTGGCTCTAGTGATACTTTTAACTAATGCTCAGGTGACCGATAAGGCCCGTGGGACTAGTAATACTTGTAACTAATACTCAGGTGATCGATAAGGCCCGTGGGACTAGTGATACTTTTAACTAATACTCAGGTGACCGATAAGGCCGGTGGGACTAGTGATACTTTTAACTAGTACTCAGGTGACCGATAAGGCCCGTGGGACTAGTGATACTTTTAACTAATGCTCAGGTGACTGATAAGGTCCGTGGGACTAGTAATACTTGTAACTAATACTCAGGTGATCGATAAGGCCGGTGGGACTTGTGATACTTTTAACTAGTACTCAGGTGACCGATAAGGCCTGTAGGTCTCTTGTTATTATTTATTTACTGTTCCATGAAAGTCATCTAAATATTTTTAGTGGTTTGGTCAAGAAATTGAAGAATCATCCAATGTAAAACTCATAGCGAGTGTTGTCCATTGCATCATTTATCCATGTAATCATGCATTCCGTAAGGAAAGATTGATGTAATTGTTCTCTCACACTCTTTCTCTATATCACACTCTATAAAGATGTCTCGCATTTTAATTTTTCCCCATATTTTCTCTGTATTGAAGACGTTCGTCGGTATGGGAAATGTACTTTTGCTGGAACACAACATAGAAGGGAGGAAGGAGAGGGCTCCACTGGGCGCTGCAAGCTATCTCTTCAATCTGATAGGAATCATTGGGAACATTCTAGTTCTACACGTGTTCGGTACACGTATTAATGCATCATCTAATTACAGAGTCTTCGTGATATTTCTATCAATTGTCGACTTGTTTACCTGTATTGCACATGTTGCTAAAGAGATGAGCAGAATGATATTTGTCTACAATCAGGGAAATCTCATGTATATATGTCAAATATCCCACTATATAGGGAATTCTGTCGGATACGCCTCTGTTTTGATTATTAGCGTCATTGCATTTGAGAGATACAAGAAAATATGCACACCTTTTAAGCCACAGATCACTGTTACCCACTCAAAGATTATCTGCGTAAGCACAGTCTTACTAAGTTTTCTTGTAGATGTTCCGATTTATTTGATTCATGGTAGAAGGTATGTGTTAGTCGAAAATATTAACGCTACCAGGTGTGCTATCGATAACAAATATGACAGCGACTTGTTACCAATTGTACATTTAGGTTTTGTCGTCGCTGCAGCTGCAATTTTTATTATAATAACTATTGTATTACAAATAAGAATACGAGCAGCCCTGGTGAAGAAAGCAAGATCAAAACAGAAAATGAAACAAGTAGTTATTACCATCAGTTCCGAATCTGGACAAGAACCGTCGGGTAGTGGAACACCTCAAAGAGGGAGTAATCGCGCTAAAAAGTTAGCAGACGACCAGGATTCTGAGAGGAACAGACGTATTGCGATTAGATTCGCCATTATATCCATGTTTTTGATAGTCAGCTTTATTTCGCAGACAGTGTTCCAGTTCATTACCGTCACAAATAGATACTTCTACCCAAGACGGAGAATTTCCAAACTGGAGGATGTGGTGGAGGAATATCTACCAGATATCGTAGCACTCAACGGAATTCTGAATCCGCTCGTCTACCTGTTCACTGATAACGAATTCAGACAAGAGCTAAAGAAAATGTGTGGACGGGGATAGTTTAACCAAAGATCCTTGTTGTAAAGAACTATTTGAATATATCCTGTCGTTATCTTTCTTCTGTGAATAATTCAATCGCAAAAATATAAGATTTAAAGTATTCTTACATTGTGCACGCATATGTTGAAAATTTCAAGTGGGATGCCACACACACGCAAGCGAGCATGCCCAATCTTATTATGCTATGTGTACATTTTTTGTAAATATGTATCAAACCATTGAATGAATATGATGTTTTATGTATTCTATTACGGGTATTGTGTACTTCGTGTAAGCGTTATGTTGATTAATTGGATCAAAATTTAAACTTTTCTTTGAAATCAGAATCACAGTTACACGTAAAAACATGAAAGGCTAAGTTAATATGTATTGCTGTGTAATTCTTGTACTTGATTGACACCCGTGACCTAGACTATTCTGGCGTTCGATGTGTATCACTTCAGTAGAGAGATGACGTAGTACTGATTACATAACTATCTTTCTTCTTGAATATTCCAGGGAATACATACACTGTGAATATTATGCTCTGGTAGACAAGTATTTTACGAACTGGTGGTTGTACCCATTTCCCCCCGGATATATCTGGGGACTAGTTCTTACAAGTTTATTATCATTTCGAATTTCCAAAATTTCGGCTTGAGCATCACTGAAGAGACATTATTTGTCGAAATGTGCATCTGGTGCATCAAAATTGGTACCGTATAAGTTTTACATTCAAACGGACTTTGTTATCAAGAACGTTTTACAAGGGCAATCGTAATATTCATGTAAGTGTATCCCCGTATATTTCTGTAAGTCAAGGTCCTCGAAATAGTTGTGACTGAAGTCACATGATGATGGATTGCATCGAGAGCTTAAACCCATGCATATAGAGGATTGATATCTACATGTATATAGCGTTCTTTGATATTTCCTCTATCCAACTCTTTTGAAATGGTTTATTTATTCACGTGGCTTGTCAAACGAATGAATTACCATTTCAACGAGTTGGATAGTGTAAATATCCAATCACATGATATAGATGGTCTACATGTGTATATCTCATTCCTCTTATCAATCACTTTCATTTTGAATTGATCCTTAATACAACGAAACAACTCATTCATATATTTCTAACGCGTGATTACCGACACTCCATGCTTGTTCATAAGCCTCCACGAGAAAAAGTAGTGCGATGAATACCAAACAGTTACACACAGTTTTACTCATACCTATGAATGCAATATTTGTTTTAGAAGGCAATGAAATAATTAGACCTAGTAATTATATATATATTTTCATATATGATTCTGTTCTAAGTTTATAAAATGGAAACAACTTTGTATTCATTATTTAAAATTTGTATTCACCTGATATATTATATCAAACCATATATTAAATATGTTTTTTCAAAACTATTTTAAAATGTAACGCCTGAGGATTATAAAATGAAAGCGCTTGCGTTAAATTTTTAACTTTGTGTACTGTTTATTCTATTTCTTTTAATATTTTATACCGGACACTGTGATTTTTTTTTAAAAACACAATTTGGATATATATATATATATATATATATATATATATATATATATATATATATATATTAAAAGAAATAGAATAAACAGTACACAAAGTTAAAAATTTAACGCAAACGCTTTCATTTTATAATCCTCAGGCGTTACATTTTAAAATAGTTTTGAAACAGACCATTTCAAAACTATTTTAAAATGTAACGCCTGAGGATTATAAAATGAAAGCGCTTGCGTTAAATTTTTAACTTTGTGTACTGTTTATTCTATTTCTTTTAATATTTTATACCCGGACACTGTGATTTTTTTTAAAAACACAATTTGGATATATATATATATATATATATATATATATATATATATATATAAGCACTGAAAAGGCCATGACACTGTTGGTTATTTAAAACTCAAATTTTCGACGCAACCCGCGTCTTTATCAAGAGACATATATTACATAAACAAATAACACACAAAAACGACAAGTATCGATAAACTACATTGGTGAGAAGAGTGATACACTATTGTACTGAGTGATAAAAATGGTGGTGGTTACGTTGTAAAAAAAAAAAAAAAACACATCTCATATGCAAACTAAGGATAAGGTGACAGACACACCTGTAGCATTCTATGTTATCCTTTCCTTACACGTGATACAGGTATGTATATTTTTAAAATTCAATTAATTCAGTAATTATATTGATGATGAATTTGCGATAACCATTCGTTTATTTTATATATAACAAAAGGTTTGCTTGAAATAGATGGCATTATAAAATCATGTGAACTTACCTTCAATTCTCAGTGGTAGAGCGCTCGCTTCGTAACTTAGAGGTCATGAGTTCGAGCCCTGCTGATGTCATGGCCTCGTCAAACATAAGCTTTGATAGTTCGATCTATTCCTCCTTCACCAAATACTCGGCATTTATCAAGTTGGGAACAATTCCTTTTTTTGAAACTTTTTTTTATTTCACTAAAGTATCCACGTGGAGCACAATAATTCAAAAAAGGTAAAATCAACAACAACACTGATGAACACAATGAACGAAACACAACAGGAAGGTAATATCATACAAATATGGACAGTACTAACTTGATAAATTTGGCAAGTCCTATCATAGTATATTTGCCTTTACAGTTCATTAACTCACTATAGCTAATAGTATTTTGACAATCAGTTAAGCGTTTTGGCAAGAATCTACACCTTTCATGAAGAAATTAAGTACAACTGAACAGATAATGGAATCCATCGCCTAGTTCTAGTTTGTTACAAAGAGTACATAATCGTTCAGATCTATCAATACTTAAAGACCTGCCAGATTCAATTGGCAATTTATGGCTACTGCATCTAAAACGACAAAAATTATACAGTAAATCTTGTGGAAGTATAGTTAAATAATTTTCAAAATCAAAAGTTGTCTTGTACATCCTATAATTAGAACACGTGGATGAGTTATATATTTCATCATCCAGGTTTCAACAAAAGACTGTTTACCCTTTTTATATAAATAAAAGTTAACATCAACATGCTGATCATTCCAAATCAGGATATTTCCAGTTTTAATTAAGATATCTGTTATACAGTTTAACCATTTTGAATGATACACTTTTCCTCTATCTAACTTGTATAATATGTTGTACAAAGTATAGGAGATCTTTTCATGTTTACCTTTGATAATGCGTTCCCAAAAAAAAAACCCAATCATTCTTGCACTAATAGGAATAGATGTAGGTATTCTACCATGTTCCCCATATCTCATACAGGTTGGTGTACATATCTTTAAACTTTAAATATATACTTACAAAATTCAAGATGCACTCTTTCAAAGATATTATTATATTCATACCTCTGCTCCATACATCAAGATAGGAGCAATCATTGAATCAAACAATTGTAATAGTATATCTATAGGTAAGCATAATTTTTTAGATTTACGTAATGCATAGAACATGGCTTTTCTTGCTTGTTGTACAAGTCTGTCTTTGTTAGATTTAAAAGAACCCTTTCTAGAGAATTTAATACCTAATATTGAAATTCATCAACTACAGTCAATTGCTTCCCATTGACATTAGATCTAACATTGTCTACATTACGATTCTTGCAAAAAATGACAACTTTGGTTTTTCCGCATTAACCCTCAGATTCCAAGTCTGACAATTCAACAACATTGCATTCAAAGAAGATTGTAGTTCTTCTGCAGATTCAGCTAATATTACAGTGTCATCAACATATAATAATAGATATAATTTAAAATATACTTCATTTTCTGAGTCATCAAACACCAAATGTGCAATATTACAAATATCAGTGAGGCCACTATATGAATGTGACATAAGATCAACCAACTCATTGAGAAATATGGAAAACAAAAGAGGTGATAAATTTTCACCCTGTCTAACTACAATATTTGAAGTGAACAAATCTGAACAAATAGAGCCATCTCTAACACAAGATTTGGCATTCTTGTACACATTTTGAATAACAATTAGTATTTTACCATCGATAGACGTACAGTAGTAATTTTTGCCATAACATGATTCTGTTTACAGAGTCAAATTTAAAGCTTTACGATAATCAATAAATACACAATACAACTTTTTCCATCTAAATAAGTTTAAATCTATCAAACATTAAGATTAAATATATGGTCTGTTATACTGTATCCTTTTCTAAAACCAGCTTGTTCCTCACATAGTAACCCTAAATTTTCTAAATAATTAAACAATCTATTATTGAGTATACATGTAAATAACTTGCCAAAACAACTTAATATTGTAATACACCTATAGGTGTCTTCATCAGCTTTATCACCTTTATTTTTCATATATTGGACAAATGTAACCTTCAGACCATGTACTGGGTATTATACCACTTTAAAATACAACATTAAAAATCTTTACATAAGCTTATCGACCAAGTGCTTCAAAAAATTCGTTTAATATGTAATCACCACCACATGTTTTAAATTATTATTTTTAAGAGACTTAACAGCATCAAAAACTTCCTTTTCACTAATCATTTGGTTAAGTCCAATATTATGTTCACTAATATTATCAGGCAGAACAATATCAACATCATCCTGAACAATAGAGATTCTTGAAATGATTATAAAATACATTAAGAGCAACCTTACCAACAGTATCCGAGCTAGTTTATTTATCACAACCTCTATTTAGCATATTCCAATATGCCTCAGGATCAGAAGTACACACACTTCTTAATTATCAGTAAATGATTTCTGGAACGCTTTGAACTGCTTTTGTAAAGTTCTCTTGTATTTTTTTTTTACTATTACTAACCATATCTAGATAATCAACAGTTGCACGAGCACAATAATAATAATTGTTAGACCTGTGATACTTCTTACGTTTTGTATAACAATCACTATTAAAATATCTCTTTCTACTAGGTTTCTTCATATGACTGTTATTTCCAGCAGTTTTAGCATTAACAAACATGCCAGATTCTACAGCTGCAGACTTATCATTACAATCTTCTATAAATCCATTACACAGATCATCAGTCAAAGTCTGGATGTCAACATTCTCAAGCTTATTCAAAAGTTCACGAATGTTCTCATCATCTATGTTGGATTTAAAATCTGCTAGCCGGTCATTTTTTCATCTAGGTTTAACAGTGGTATCATTAACAATCTTGTCATTCTCTACAGTGTTACAGTGTAAGGTCCTTCCTCATTAATATAATTGTCTAAACTATTGCATGTACCAGTACAACTACATGATAAGCTTAATGGGTTATGAATATCACGCAAACTCGGATCAAAGGGCAATATATTGACATTGACTAGAACAAGTCACAGGTTCTTTAACTCTAACATATTTACATAAAGCGTTTCGAATAAACACACATATCCTACCAGATCAGTTTTAATATTCCAGTCAATGGGTCGAATGAATATGAATTACCGTACCTATACTGGATTCCTAAATTACATAAAAAAACCCTTACAAACAAAGATACATTGCTGGATCCCGTAAGTGCCCTACCAAGCCTCTATCCTAGCTCCTCACAAAAATATTAACAGCTGTGAAGGAGAAACTTCAAACGTATTGTGCGACTACATATGCCAGAAGTGGTGTTAATCAAATGTGGATTCTAAAAGATTCTAAAAAACTTTTAGTAAACTCGAAATCGCAGAATTTTTCCCAAATCAATAACATTAAAACCTATGACTTTTCAACACTATACACGACATTCATCACGATGATTTAAAGACTAGACTAGACTCCGTGTTTACCCAACTACCTATTTATATTGCTTATGGGAGTTATGAGATTGATCACTGTTCGTTATCTTCACCTTGCATCTAGCTTTACAATGAGTACGACAAACGGATGCCAACATCTCCAAACCATCAACAGCACCATCATCTACTTTGTTCAGTTTTGTTTCTGTTAAACAGATAAATATCATACAAGTTAAGAAATTCAACAAAATCTACTTTGTTCGGTTTTGTTTCTGTTAAACAGATAATACCATACAAGTTAAGAAATTCAACAAAATCTGGGTTTATTAATTTTGACACTAAGCCACACACAATTTAGGCTTAATATTTTCAACTTTGATATTTTATCGAAATTTCCATCATAAAAGTTGGGTTGCACGGATTCTTTGGCATTATGTGTAGAATCTGTATCTGTAGGGTGGCGTACTCTGACATTTACCTTCCTCGCTCCCCTGCAAATCTGCGAGACGCTCCCCTGCAAATCTGCGAGACGCTCCCCTGCAAATCTGCGAGACGCTCCCCTGCAACTCTGCGAGATCTATTCATTAACATCGATTTTGAACATCTGGTGAGTTAATTACGATTTTGGAGCCATTACTGAGGATTCCATGTATCTTGCCATCATGGGTGAAAGCGGTTTTCACATCGTCTAGCTTACATACCCTTTGAAAGAGTTTGAAGCGAAGCTTTGTGAGATCCTCTGAAATGAAGACGTTTTTGTAGCGCTCGGAATTCTTCAGCTCCTTTCGGCGTAACAACAACTGCATCCTAGTCTCGCGGCTCACAAAGCGAACGATGATTTGACGGGATTTGGCACCATGTTTGGCTTCTAAGCGATGCACTGCACTGATATCTTTAGGCAGGATTGTAACACCAATATCTTTGTCTATATCAATTATAGTCTCCACGAGAGTTTCTGCATCATATTCTGTAAAATTAGTATGTCGTTGGAAGGCATCATTCGCATATTCACTATTACGGACACTGACCTTTAGTCCGTTTATTTTGGTTTCATGCTCATCAACTACTTCGTCACGACGCGAGGATGTTAAAACCTCAAGTACTGGAAGAAGCAGCGTCACCACATTCAATGCTGTTTTTTCATTGTCATTAAGCTTGTTGCTTTTTTTCTACACAGTGTGGTCATTTAGTCCCAAAATAATGTCAGATACCGATAAATGTTCCTCTTTTTGATCGTGACATTTCCCTTTGAAATAATTCCATAAAAGCTTCATCCTTCTTGCCGCCATTACTGTATTTCTTACCATCCCCACGTCCTGGCTTTTTGAAACTGTCTAGCTTATGTAAGCTAGATTATGTCCAATTTAACCGCCAACAGCCAAAAATATACAATGAAAAGTAATCCTAAATGATTGACGTCCAACAATCACAATAGAACATAGACATATGTACGCTGGGGGAGGTGATTACACTGGGTGTTTACATCTAACACGTGTTTACGTCCATTACATTCAACCGGAAGTCGGACCATCCCTATAGCGAGATCGTCTCGCTAAAACGCGATTATTCCTTTTTAGCGAGAGAGTAAACATTACCATAAACAGGTGTTTTTAGTGTCTTTATTGAAAATAATGGCAAATCCCGTGCAACGCTAAAGAAGTGCGACACATACTCAACATGACGCGAATTGTTTCTATGAAATTGACAACACAGTCAAGACATTGCATATCAAAGTTGCTGCGTAAGAGGGAAGCAGTCTGAAATCCAATACACATCGTGAGTGTTTTTGTTTCGATCAATATATTTGCAGAAGTATCAGACATTTTAGCACTTTTTCTTCTTTTCACGTGAAACATGAAGAGATGTACTCCATGGGTATTTTTCTGGGTTGTGTGGGATATATTTACTATCGCTAGAGAGGGACAATCGCGTTTAAGCGAGAATATCTCGCTATGGGGGAAGTGTTCCCAACCTGTTTACTTCTAAATGATTTAGAAGCGAAAGTCACGGGTCTTTAAGATATGACCTTAAACGCGGAGGTCCCGAGTCACGGCAAACGTTGGCATGATAAAGAAACTTAGCACTAGGCCAATAGTACTTCACGTTTTCCCTGCGCTTCTAACGGTATTGCTTTGTTTATGAATAAGTTATTTTAGCGCTCGTATCTGAGTCAGATATATCCCCTTCAATAAAGCGTTGAAAAGAACTTCAACTAAATTTAACTTCATAAAAAGAAGAGTTCTGTTTGCGGGTTCCTAAGCTATTTGTTACACGAGTAAATCAGTTTTTACCGCATCACCGGAATTACCGCCATTATGACGATGGCTCATTCTCCCTTAAAATAGATGGAAATTATTTGAACATATGGGAATTTGAGAGTTTGATAAATCTTTATTGAGATTACATGACTGAAATGTCATGTGATTGAGAAGTGGATATTGTATGTATATTTGAGATATTTAAAAAATATATATACATACAGGAACAAGCACGACTACAACTGGCTGAGTCAAGATATCATCTGAAAACTCGAGAATTCCAATAATGATTTTTCAAGGTGTAATATTTTCTGATTGAGAATTCTAATGTTTCGGCAATTAGAATATACGGGAATTTTTATTGCATGATACCAATCAAAATTTGAGAATTATCTCAAACATTTGAGGTATCGTTTGATTACTTGGCGAATTTATTATAATTCTTTCTGGAATAACATGACAGAGCGCGAGAACAATCTGAAGATTAAAAATCCAGGTAAGAATATTTTGAACACATGATAAATGACTAATTTGAAATATCTTTTGAAAAACAGTATAAAAATGTGATATTCGTTTGTTCATTCCATACATAACGGAACATAATAAATTCCTACTTATCAGGTAATTAGATCATGAAACAAAAGATCTGTAACACGAAAAATAACATCCATGTTTCTTCTAAGTTTAATATTTAAGTTTTGAGTGTCACAGCATGCTAAAATCATATGGATATTTCAAAATGGAAAAGCCACAGACTCGTATGCCATTCTCCATTTTACAAGGTGATTATTCTCAAAGTTCTGAAATATTCTTTATAAGCTCAAGAGAAAAAACAGTGCATGGATATGAGTTCCATGTTCCTCTATTCTCTTGAGAAAACGCTCATTTACAAGGCATGCTCTTAATTCAATTTTGGAAAAATGCATTTTTGAACTATATGCACGTTTCTTGTTTTGGATTGAATACACTATTTATATATGAACTCTTTATCATGTTCTACCAGCGCGATTCACAGAATTTGCCTCAAATCCAAATCAGTTCATATTGACCATGAACAGCTCAAAAGTGATGTTCATTTCTTAAATGAATTCCCATTAATGCTTCCTCATTCAGACAATTACAATGTACTATCTCTGTATTGTTTTAAGTTCAATTTCGCAACCCACGTCTCTGTCTTTCAATGCTATCAGTACTTTGATTACTTGGGGGATTGCTTGATCTGCCCATCAGAGCATAAAATGCATCATGTATTACATGTACAAAATGTACCAGAAAACGTCACGCCAAATCGATTGACATGTGAATCGCATTCTGTGAATAGTTGACATCCTTTATACAGTACATGTGTCGGATTGTATTGGCGACAATGCTGCATTATACTTATAGGTTATAGACTTTGTATGGGAAAATATGACGACCGAGTTTTTTGGCGCGTAGACGGACCGAGCTTGCGAGGTCCGTTCGCGACAAAAAACGAGGTCGTCATATTTCCCATACAAAGTCTATAACCTTTTTATTATATACTTTCAATTTCATTTAGAAACTAACAATAATTTTATTTTTAACAATAACTTTATCGGTTTAACTGAGTAAAAGATGAAAAACACGAAAATTTTTATAATTAACGGCGTAGAAATTTGATTGTGACCTAATGTTTGCGGGCCGGAAAGTTTCCGGGCATATATCGTGTGATATATGCCCGCAAACTTTTAAAGAAAAAAGAAGAGATGAAATTGAAAGTATATAATAAGCAATGTTATTTAGCGGTTTTCTCGGTCGATCCATGCGCGGTGCAAGTGATTTCTATTTCTCATTGTTTGTTTACTTTTTGGTATAAATGAAGACTTGTATAGTGTAGAATGTAGTTTTGTCTTTTCACATTGAATTATAAGGATTCGCATATCATAAGATGCGTAAACTGCACCAAGTTACATTATATCCATAACATAGATCAAAATTAGCTTCATTCCTTAAATTAATCTGTATATTGTTTATATCTTAAATTTGATAAGTTGTAAAAATTGGGAGGAGAAAAATAATTTTTACGTTTTTGTTTTAAATCTATTTCTCCTACTGATGTGTATGAAAACAAACTAGGAATTAAAAATACTAAAACGGGAATGATCTCCAAAGTAGATCGGACTGAAAGTGTTATATACAACGGCAGTTTGATATAGCCTCAATTATATCATATTGATGGCACATGTATATCACAACAGCGATATACACCACGCGTATGAGATATATGACGTTCTAGCCGTACCATATACTCTACCATCGTAATCTACTTCAGACCGAAATAGAAAGGGATACAGATGTGAAAGACTATTTTATCACCCCCACCCCATTTGTGTTTGCAACATCTTTACATTAATTTGTAGATTTTTCTCTAAACACTGTTGTGTGTGGAATAAAAGAAAGTTCATCAATCATGATCAAAAATGACATCTAAGAGCTTGACCGCTTTCAAAACTGGAGTACCAATCTAATTGCAAATGTGGATAGTCACGGGGCTTCCGTTTAAAAGAACAACAACAACAACAACAAAATTAAAAAACAAATTGTGTGTGTGTGTGTTAGATTGCTATAACGACCATGAAGTTTGCGAAATGGTGACATTATGCATTCAGATAACATGTGATTGTTATCCTTATTATAAATAGAAATATATACAAATTATATATACACTGTACATGTACGCATTATGCAAATATCAGATAAATCTCGCCCATTCACAGCATACGGAACTTCCGGTCTCATTTTGTAAAGTATCCTTCCTTCAAAACTTTGAAAACTTATGGATTTGCAGAATATGCTCACATTACGATATTTTACGGTTTTATTTTCTCTCGAAATATACACGAGTTACATCAAATATTCAGCCATGCGAAGAATACTTCAATTGATGGACCAAACGAATTGTGATAGACAAACAACACACATAAAGCATGATGTCTTTGCAGAGTACGAAAATAGGGTTCTACGTCTTTCAACGTCCGTCACGACGCCCAATAAATGAAAATTTAAAGATCTTCATTTTCTTTTTCTTCGCGATCTAAATAATAGATATTATTTCTCTCTGAAAAAGAAAACAAAATCTTATGAATAACAAATACATCAGTGATAATCAAAATCTTCACTACGAATATTGCAATTATCATAGGGGGGGGGGGGGGGGGGGGCTAAACAATGTGACTAGTAATGGTTTTCCTCTTGCCTTAACTAAAAATCAAATATTTCTACCATTATAATGAAAAGTGAAGATAACATACAATGTCCAATTCTGTAACACCCATAAAATACAAAATTAAGGGGAGATAACACGGACCCCCGGACAGAGGTGGTATCGGGTAGATGCACCTAGGGGTAAGCATCTCCTGTTGAGCGATCACACCCGATCAACATCCCTCTATCTTTATCAGGTAAACAGAGCAATCCGCAGTCAAAGTCAGTGAAGAACAACTTAACAATGGTATGAAACACATCAGACAGCATACTCATAAAATGATTGGTTGTTTGGAAGTTTGTTTCCGTCATGTCGAGAATATTTTCCTCATATTGAGACGTCACCAGCTGTAGGGGAATGGCCACAAATTTAGACCAATGTAAATTTTGGTTTTCACACGGGATCTCTGGTTTAAATTAAAGTCATATCCCACAAAATATATTCTCTCTTCTAAATAAATGTTTGGCGAAGGAACAATTACTACTTATGATTACGTCTTAGGTTTAAATATGACCTCTCGGTTATGACACGAACTCTCTATCACTGAGCAGCGGCGACCGATTTGCGGAGATGAAGATGCCTTGCAGCATTGGTATGCGAAGTAATATAGTGTTTTGATGATCGCCTTCTTTTTCACATACCAAAACGAAAATGTCTCTCATATTGGAAGGTTACCAGTAGAAAGAATTCCCTGAAATGAGTATCTGTTTAATAAGCCCACAAAGCAAGGTTCGTAAGATACACTAGTAACGAAAGAAAATCGATTTAACCATAAAACGAACGACCATGGCTCGCGTAACCATAGGAGGCTTATCCTTATGTGGACTTCGTTACCTCGACCGAGAAGTTGGTTGACACTCCGAACATACCGCCGATTGTCGATCATCGAGGCTACATTGATTTCCTCCACTCTGTCATACATCTGATTGAGTTTCTGCTGCAGACCACGGCTGTCAGGTGGATTTATGTCGAGGCAGCACATCAGGAATCGTGCATCAGACACTCCCGTCTTAGACTTGGTGAGGGCCAGTAGCCCAGTACCAGTCCAGAGCTGCATGTCTGGTGAGTGGAAATGGCAGTTTAAGTAAATGGCTCTGCCAGTTACACATAGTCCTAGCCTCTTAGAAATAAAGAGTCATTGAAGGTCTGGCACACTGGTGAGCTGTAGAATTTTGCAGAACTAGGCCTAAGGAATGTACGTTAGGAATGGTGTTTTCCTTGCTGTTGATTTCCTCTTCGTCATTCCATGTACATGATTGTACAGGCTTGGCAGGTCGCGGTTTGATTGGGAGGATGAGATCTTCAGTGGACATACACACAGCATCCAAGTAATCGTCAAGACTTGGACGGTCCCACTCTGTGTTTTGGTCACTTGTACTCGAACCAGCAGGTACATCAGTGTCTCGGAGGGTACCAGCTTGTTAAGGGAAATAGGTATGTCCTGGCTTGAAATAGCTTAGTGTTTTGCCTAGGTTTCTTCGATAGGTGTTTGTTGTCCTCATGTTTAATTCTTAAATTTCTTGAAAATACTGTTTAAATGGGGAGATGTTTGTATTAGAGTTGTGAGTTAGGGAGGTATCTTGTTGTATAAATATTGTTCAAGAGATAAAGGAAGTGCTTAATGTAGATAGAATGTCCATTACTTGTCCGTTTCAAAACACATTTCCCAGAGTCAGGCCGTCAGATAAGCATATTAATAAGTTTGGGTGAGAGCACTCTGTCTGTTTGTTAATTACCTCCCTTTGACCATTAGCTGTTGTGCATACCACTTTTGTTTTCACCATCAATAGGACTTAAAAAAGAATTTAGGAAGGTGACATGGATTAAAAATTTTGTTGGCGAGTCTGTCACTTAATCAGAGCCTATTTCAGGTCCATATATATAGAGTATGTAAACATATAGGCAGTGAAGTTGAAAATTTTCTAGAATTTTAGAGCAGTTCTGTCCTTTCATCTTTCTTTATTCCATCTTCCTCTACACAGGTTCTCATGATCACATGTACAGCATGTACATGTAGCACTACATATTAGGTCACTTATACCATAGATACAATTTACATGTAATAGAATTTGTTAGACACAGGGCTCTTATCGTGAACACTCTCATCACTCAAAAATGACATCAGACACAGATATGTAGGGTTTTTTAAAAAGTTTATTGCGAACACATTTAGGGCGGTCGACGTGAGTTGGTGTAGTTTCACTCGGAACAAGTCAAATTTCTCAAAAATAAGAAGGGATCTCTGGATTTCTAAAGTTAGCAGGGGACAGTTTCGCACTATAGGCCCGGTCAAGCTTCTTAAAAATGATGATACCCCAAATTTGAAGTGATATTACATGTGTATAAATGTGTAGAATAATTTTCGGATACATTTCAAGTATTACTGAGTGCTTAGTGAAAAAAATGATATGCAACATGTAGGTGTCACCATGATGCTAAACTAAGACGTGGTCAGCAGCTGAAGAAATTTAGACTAAAACCTAGAGGGTCCAGAAAAAGGTAGGTAGCTCAGAGGGAAGGTGGATGGCCCCATATAAAAGGTAGATTTTTAAGAAGGTCAGACAGGGTTCTTGATTCTGCAGCGTCCATATCCCCTCGCTTGGTACTTTGATGTTGTGGGGGTGGTGCGGATTTAGCCCAAATGGCAGAAAATCAAAGCAAGAAGGGGCATTGTTTTGTGCAGGAACACCTGCATGTATGGATGACATTTAATATAGGGCCCTAATTTAATAACTACACTAATATGAAATACAAATATTGAGAAAACAGGGTTGTATGATTTTTCATTAACCTGTCATAACCTGACTTAGATGTATACCCCTTTCCCACATGTTGAAGACCCCCCCCCCCCCCCCCCCCCACACAAAAAAAACCCCTGTACTCTGCCACCTGCTGTCCATTTCCGTCTCAGACAATTTAAACACACCTCATTCGATGCCTAGAGAAATTGATCTTGCCTCAGTTGTGGTTAATATCACCCGAATAAAAAGACAAAAAATTAATCAAAGTGCGGGATTTTTCAACAATTCTTCATTCAGTCATTGTACATTTAATTTATGGAAGTGGTCCAACATGGTCGACACTCACCTATTGTGATTCTACGTACGCTGTTTACAATCAGATGAAGTTAAAAAGATATGAACAGTTTAAAGCTTAGATTGTACAACTTTGTTAATAAGTCGATGTTTATGATATTTAATTAAAAATCAATTCAAGAATTTGAATATTATTTTTTTCAGCATTACGTTATGACATCGCAGTTTGCTGACCATGGCTGTTCTGTTATTCGCTACTTACCCCAAGAATTAGGCGGGAATATTAAAATATGGATAAAAAATTCCCACATTAAAAGAGGTTTTAAAAATATAGATATAGGAATGAATTATAACATTTTAATAGATGTAGTCCCAACAGTATGTGCAAACAAAATTTATAACACTAACGCTCGTTATTCAATTTGTATGCACAAATTTTATGAGACTAATCTTTCAAAAAATAATCCATTGCTTAAATAATAACCTTGACCAAAATACTGCTAGGTAACTTAAAAGTTTTTGTGAAGGATCTCCCATGGGTTTCGGTTTGATATGATTCATATCCAACGAGTTGTGTGTTTTCTATCCCCGAGCATTGGTTCAAACCATCAACCATGGGATATTCTTTTTATCACATGTTAATTCCCTATCCCGGCCCTTACGTCTACATATGAGTGAAAGATTCTCGAGTGGGACGTTAAAGACGAACGAAATTGAATAGTTTTGGATGTTTACAATTAGTCCTATTTTCCCATCCGAAATGTTACCATTCGCAAAGTTTCGGACTCTTTCTGTCATATTTATCGCGATGGTTGTGCTCCGTTGTTAGTTAATGTGTATCGAAAGGCAACATCATTTCGAGTGAATAAAAACTGTGTGGCGGATCCGTATTGTTGCACACCTGTTGACCTTGAAAAAATTGTCGAAATATTTCTGAGTGGATTTCATTTAAACTGCTATAGTTATTAATTGATTGGGTATTTTTGTGGCCAGTTATCTGCATAATTTGGTTGGCAGGTACAATGTATATTAATTTCACTTAATGTTTAACTAAATAGTCCTGATGCAGCTGCTATTCTTTACAACAGTATTGTTGGGAATTCGCTCTCTGACATGTTGGTATATACACACTATGTCATAAAAATTGTACGTACATTTCTGACGTCACGGCGTAGGAAAACAGCGTTATGATTGGAATTCATGTAATGAGGGATAAAAAAAAAATAGTCATATGTATGGTGAGACCGAAAAACTGCTTGTGTCACAGTAGGTGTGACACGATATAGAGCATTCGCTGTTCAAAGGCCGTAAGCGCCGAGCATAGGCCTAAATTGTCCAGCCCTTCACTGGCAATGGTGACGTCTCCATGTAAGTAAAACATTCTCGAGAGGGACGTTAAACAATATTCATAATAAGAAGCATCATATGCTTGTCTACAGCTATATTTGTATTCCCCTTTGGAGAAGTGGACAGTGTGGTGGCATATTTCCGCCTCATATTTGCAAGTTATTTTTATATAGATTATGTCGACATGCAAGATAATTATGTCAACATGCAAGAAAAATATAATCAGATAAGAATTTTGAAAATTTACAAAAAATTATCAAATATGGCCTTTATGTGACTTCAAATTTGCTTGGTGCAGATTATATGCAACTTATCTATGTTGACATGCGAGATAAATATGTCGACATGCAAATTTATTTCGCATGTCAACATAGATAAGTTGCATGTCAACGTAGCTAAGTTGCATTTTAACATAAATAAGTTCCATGTTAACATAAATAAGTAGCATGTCAACATAAATTAATTGCATGTTGACATGGATAAGTTGCATGCTGACATACATAAGTTGCATGTCGACATGCATATGTTGCATGTTTGCATAATAATCTCGCATGTCAACATAATTAAGTTGCATGTCAACATAAATAAATTGCATCTACATTGTCGCATGTTAGAAGTCACATGTGGGCGATATTTGATAATTTTGGAATATTTTACAAATTCTTATCTGCTTATATTTTTATGTCAGCATAGTTATGTTGCAGGTTGACATAATCACCATACATGTCGACATATCTACATGTGTCGTGCATGCAGACAAATAGAAAAATAACTTGCATACAGGGGTAAAAAATATGTCACCATAGGACAGACCTAGCCTACATCCACTTCCCTTCTCCAACTTTCATAATTATTTTGATTCTGGAAAACGCATAAATGTCGGAACCGGTGACGGTTTACACTTCGATTGACATTTCAACTCTAAAGGGAACATTATATTTGATAACCAGTTAATTACTGTTAACAAATGTCCACTTTACAACAATTATTTTCATCCCTAGAAAACGTATACTAGTAAATTGTATTGCCTTGTATCGGCATTTTGCATGAACTTACCTGGTATTTCACAATGGTTGGTGCAATTTCTAAGCATATCCAAACACTCATCTTTAAGAAATCGTATAAAATTTCCACATAAAAGCCTATAGTAAAGAGAAACATAATTATGCAAGTTACATATGCATGTTGAACCTTTAAGAATCTGTTTATGTCCATAAAAATCAGTTGACACATAAAACATTTGTGCCAAATGACAACCAATTTTTTTTCTGTATTGATTAAAATTTAGAAAATGACAAAATAACTTTTACGTCTCCAGCAAACCGCAGTATGATTAAACCATCTAATGCTGCTTATAAATTAATAACATTTATACAAATGCAGTCAATATCAAAGTAATCTATTGACAAATATTTACAATTTCACTTAGTTTTTTCTCATATTATGTTACAGTTTCTCAAAACTATTTTCAAAATCTTTGATCACATTGGCCTATTTCAGAATTCATAAAATAAAAAAAATGGCGTTTTACGTTACTGCAGTGCTTTGGCATAAAATAGTTATTTCTCCAGAAAACATTACATGTCGGTACATGGAAACCTACACAAAGCTATTTATGTTACACATTATATTTATCTTTATTTGTGGTGCTTTTAAGTATTGGTTTGTTAACATGTTAAAGACCTCTCACTGATACGGCCCTGAGTGCTAAGCCTAAATTTGTGTCATTTCACCAACAGCTGGCGACGTCTCAAAATGAGCGAAAAAACTATATATAGATATACAGTGAAACTTCTCTATAACGGACGGCTCTCGGACCGATAAAAACGGCCGGTTTAGAGGGATGGCCGGTTTACCGAGAATTTAGCATTTAAAGACATTTTGTCTTAATATTGTCAAAGTAGGTACTGTTCACTTTGTTCCCGTCATCTATGATCCATTATGGGTAAAGATCAAATTAGCTCGTTTGGACCTACAGTAATCATAAATTCTCGCTGAAATCATCTAATTTTAAAATGAAAATTTATAACAGGATACTTAAAGAAAACACAGAATCCTATTATTGGAACTTCTCTTACCTATAAACACTCTGTTTACATTCATCGCTTATATCATTAACAAATTTGTTTTGACGTTTTTAAAAAGTACAGTAGTAAATATGAAATGGTAATTTGATTATTTCTTAGGAATTTTAAGTCTATGAAAACCAAGAAAACTAATTATTATTTGATAATTATCATTAACAGTCATGGGTTTGTTCTTAATCAACTATCGCTTGTATCCATGGTGCAACAATATGGCGTTTGATATTGTATTCATTCCATATGTTCCTAACTGTTTTTTACATTTTGTACAGAATTTGGAAGGGTCGCTTGGATTAGCCAAGACTTTCAATAATCAGGTAAACGGAGTTATTCGTAGTTAAAATCAGTGTGCCAAGAACGGCCTAACAATCAGTATGAAACACGTCAGACAGCATTTAACCCAATGATATAATGTGCAACAATATGGCGTTTGATATTGTATTCATTCCATATGTTCCTAACTGTTTTTTACATTTTGTACAGAATTTGGAAGGGTCGCTTGGATTAGCCAAGACTTTCAATAATCAGGTAAAAGGAGTTATTCGTAGTTAAAATCAGTGTACCAAGAACGGCCTAACAATCAGTATGAAACACGTCAGACAGCATTTAACCCAATGATATAATGTATTTAAGCACATACCTGTTTATGGGGCTAAGACATGGTTCAGATGCATTGCATGAACTGTGTGTTCTTTCCTCGAACCACTCGTCTGTGATTGTCGTCTCTAATGCTATACCACCAATTAACACCAAGGGGGCGAGAAATAGAACAATATGTGACGTCATGGTCGTCTGTAAGGAAAACATATCACGTACATAATTAAAGTACGGACAGTAAAAAGAGAATTTATTAAAGATAATCGCAGAGAGTAGGCTTAAATTTTGAAGCCCTTCACCGGCAATGGTAACGTCTCCATATGAGTGAAAGAATCTCGAGAGGGACGTTTGAAACAATATATAACCAACCAAACTAGAACACTTTTAGTTAATTAATATAAAATGGATGACAATTTAATCACTTTTTAATATGCACGCACCGAATTGTGAAAAAGCTATGATATCAATACTTAAGTCATTTTCTTCAAGAAACTCTTTAGAAGAGAATAAAATAAAATAACCCTTCGCGGTGAGTTTGATTATGGTTTTGAAAAGAAAACTAACAAATTACAAAAGTGTTTAAAAGATTTTCAAATCAATGCAATTAGTTTATCTATGACATAATAAAAAGTCCTGGAGAGATAGTTTTACATAGCGCGATTCTGAAGACTTGTTTAAAGGGTAGGGTAGATTATTATATTTTAGTAAACTGTGACACGATAAATATAAATTGGGAAAATATTTGCAAGATGCATTCCGGGAACACACACATACATACAAGAATAAGCGATTATACATACATTAAATTTTGTGTTAATTTCAATAAGCTAATACATGTACCCTCCACTTGCACGTGTTTGCAGGCATTTTCCTTGTTTCAGAATAAACCATAGATTCTGAAGCAAATATATGCATACAATTAGAATTTAGAACAAAAGTATGAAGAAAATATGTTTGTTAAACACTGATTCATTGAAAAGTTATGGCCAAAGTAAACGTTTTTGAGTATAGACAGACCAAAAATTATATGGCCACGAATCCTCGACTACTTGGCATATGTACATACATACGGACAGGCTGTGTATAACGGTCTGGACCCGGCTATTGACTGGTGACAGTGAAATGCGATATCACTTAAATGTGTAAGGAAAACACATTTAGATATTAAAGATGATACGTTATGCTAATTTTAGTTACGAATATCAGCCAGTTTTCTTTCATCAGTTGCACTATAATGGTGATAAACAGAAATGTACTTATAGAAGGTTTAATCTGAGATAGCGCAGCTGAATAGGACGACTGAGTACGGTATCTTCTATCAGAAAAATTGGAAATCAATTATAACTTGATATTGAAATGAAGTTAGACCATGATAATATCATAACTAACCAATACCATAGTACGTGTACAAGCAAGATTGTCAATCACTGTAAGACATCTCTAACGACCATCACATCAGAAGATACCGTTACATTGTAAAAACACACCCCTCCCAGATCATGCAGTACAGTGATCAATCTCACAAACCCTATAAAGAGCATTGCAAATATGGACCAGAGGTAGGATCAAGCGTCCAAGTCCTGAGCAAGCCTTCACTGGAATCCTCAAAAATTTTATCACTCGTATATTTTCATCTTTGGACCTTAACACGTATGAATAATAATTGTAAAAAATTTCAAATATTTTATATTTAAGGGGTGAGATCGAAAGTTCAATCTCTGAGAGAGAAAAAATTAATTCACATAGTTTTCACCAACACCCCCTACCCCCACCCCCTTTAAAACTAAATATGATGAATGTTGAAACTAATCCATTAACAAGTAAAGATATACAATTATAAATAACACTCTGTATACTCTGTCTACTGTTTATTCACAAATTAAAACTAATAAATGTTCAATCAAATGTAATATTATTAATATGTGGTTTTTAAAATCCGCTTGTCATTTTTCTTTTCCCACTAAAGTGTAATCGATGTCGGATGAGAGAAACTAAAGGGAGATTTTATACCCCCTCCCCCTAACTATTGGAATTTAGATTTTTAACGTCACCATTGCCGGTGATGGGCTACAAAATTTTGGCCTTTACTCGGCGCTTATGGCCTTTGAGCAGGGAGGGGTCTTTATCGGGTCACACCTGCTGTGACCTGACGGTGAAAAATTCTCGAGTGGGAAGTTAAACAATATACAAACAACCAATCAAATTGGAAATCCTCCTTATATTGCAACTTCCCTTTCTAAATATGAAGTTCTCTAAAACCATGCTTCAGTGTAAAACACATTTAATCGCGCAGGCAATAGACAAAATGTACAGGAGTTTAAACTCATTTAATCGTGCAGACAATGGATAGAATGTTCATGATTTTAAACACATTTAATCGTCCAGACAATGGATAGCAGACAATGGATAGAATGTTCATGATTTTAAACACATTTAATCGTCCAGACAATGGATAGAATGTACAGGAGTTATCGTACCTCTACTGGATTCTTAAACTTCACAAACCCAAACAAACATAGGTTGGATCGAGTAAACCCCTATCTTGGTTCCTCACAAAAATATTCAGTGCTGTGAAGGAGAAACTGCAAACGTATTGTGCCAGATGTGGAGTAAATCAAATATGGAACCTTTAGTAAATTTGAAGTCACAAAACTTTTCTCAAATCAACATCAAAACATGTTACTTTTCAACACTTTACACCATTCCTCGCGAGAAAGTAAATACTGGATTTTCTGAAGTCATTCAATTTGACAGGTACTTCATAAAAAACAATGGAAAAAGAAAACGTTGATTTCTAGTGATCGGTCATTCAAAACTTACTTTGTTAAACATTACTCTGATTCTATAAACAAGTACTCTGAAGTTGATATTGAAAGGATTCATGTACAATGAAGATGCAGATTAAGGCTGAGGTAACCGGTAACAAGGGGGGGGGGGTGAGGGAACAAGACACAAAAATGCAGCTTATTTTACTGCAGGTGGATATCTTGAATAAGAAGTACCGATTTGATTTTTTTTTTTGGTAGTTACCGATCACTCTGCCTCTTCTTCCTGTGAAAATGGCGGGAATTGTACATCCGGTTCTACAACGTTCTCATGTCAGTGTGCAGATGGTTTTATCGGAAACACGTGTGAGCATTTAGGCTAGGAAGACTACAATACAAGATATGGCTTAAGGAGACAATATGATAATATAATTTTTTTTTTATCATTGCATTTTTTAAAACAACACCAATACCAATTGCCTTACAATGGCTTTGATCTCATCTTAGATCTATGTCGTGAAATCATATAGAAGAAGTGGTTTCCTTATTATTTTATTTCTCACTCATATGTCTTCAACTTTATCTCAAATTCTAAAACATAAATAAAGCGGCAAGCTAAATAACCATCATTTTATTTTAACTATGGTGGTATCGGTACTAGCTTTCGTCATTATTGTGCACTATGAACAATGTTCTATTATTGCAAGCTCATTAAGTTCATGTGGAAAAGTGAAAGATGCACACCATTACTTTTTCTCCGGTCCGAAATTTGCAATGGCTAGGAAAGATTTCTTTGATCTTTTTTAAAAGAATTGATAAAATCCATACCGTTGACATTCATCTGTTTTATGAGGTAATGATTCGCATGGTATTGCAAAAAATGAAAAATTTTCAGAAATGTATTTGAAAATCTGGTAAATTCGGCTAAGCTTTAAATTGATTGTACATTATTTAACCTCCCTCTCGAGAATATTTCACTCGTATGGAGACGTCACCATTGCCGATGAGGGGCTGAAAATTTAGGCCTATGCTCGACGCTTACGGTCTTTGAGCAGAGAGGGATCTTTATCGTGTCACACCTGCTGAGACACCGGGTATCTCATAACTCCGATTATATCATCAAATGTTATAATAATATTATGATTGTGTATGCAAATGTATAATCAGTGTTATTGTAACACGTAAATTCAATCCCAATATACATGTATATACATTTCCAATGTATTTATCTTCGATATCTTTCCAAATTGAAATGATAACCATTTCCTCATTAATGTGAACAATGTGCGTATGAATCTCAACAAATATAGTACGTCTATTTTAACGGTTGGAATATTCCGAAAGGAAAGATTGATTGATTGATTGAATATCGTTAATACCGAAAAGATTCATTTTTGAAAATAGATGAGGGTATGAGCAGACACTTCACGCCGGCATACTTTTCATACAGCGTTAACGCGTTTCATGAAGTACGGTGACGTAAAGGGTCGGAGTTCATACCCTAATGGATTTTCAAAATTGAAATTTACTTCTTACATATCGATAACATGTTAGTAATACATATGTGGAAAATAAACACTTATGATCAGCGGTCACGGTACATCTGTAGCTCAGTGGTAGAGCGTTCGCTTCGTAACGGGGAAGTCGTGAGCTCAAGCCCCGCTCGTACCATGGGCGCGTCAAACCTAAGATGTCACTGTAACATAGGTAGTGATTGCTCCTTTGCCAAATACTTGGAATTTAGAAGTGAGAATCACGGGTCTTTTGGATATGACCTTAAAAACGAAAGTCCAGTGTGGCGGCAGGGTTGGCACGATAAAAAAAAAAACCCTCACTGCTACGGCCGTGATCGTTAAGCATACATGTAGGTCTAGATTTGTGGTACTTCTGATACCTATAACTGGTGACGTCACAATATGTGTGGAAAAATTCTCGACGGGACGTAAAACAAACAAACAAACAAATGACTTCTTTTCCTGTGATTATTTCCTAAATTAATTGTGATTTTTATTAAAACTGGATTTTTCCGAGTAGAAATTCAGCATATTGTTAAATACGGTACTTTGGACATTTTAAAAATCCGCTGCCTGCTTTTCTCCGTCGGATAGGTATAGCATTCGTCCATTCATCTCTGAGGTTGCATGTAAGATACTTGTGAACTCTTTGGTAACACGGAGATCAAATTATGGAAATGAACTATTACATGGAGTGAACAAGCATTACACGAACAAACTTCAGCATGTACAGAAAACTGCTGCCAGAGTGGTAATGCGGACAGAAAAATACGAACACATTACGTCTGTTCTGATCCAATTGCATTGGCTTCCTGTCGAGTACCGTATTCAATACAAAATTATGTTTACGGGTGTCTTCACAACCTGGCTCCTAGACATTTGTCAGAACTGTGTTCACGTGAGGCACATTTGCCTGAGTAATCATGTACATTACCGATGAGTTATATCGAAGCAGGTGTTAACAATTGTCTGCGAGTTGTTTTGACAAATCGGGTATTGAAGTCATTATGTAAAATGGCTTCCACCATGAAGAGATCCTTATCAGGGTCAGCAGACACGCCCACAAAAAGAAAACGATACTTAGGTACCTACCAACAAATCTGGGAAAACTACTTTAAATGGATAAAAAAGTTATTAATTGAGGACAGCGTGACGCCTATTGTCCATTGTGTAACTTGTACTTGTCTATAGGGTCTGGCTCTTAATATGACCTGATTTCACATGCCAAAACGCAAAATCATGTAAAAAATATTTAACACAAAAGTCATCTAATTACTGTCGTAATTCGAATTGATAATATTTTAAAGAAAATACATACTGAATTCGAATCTGAACTATGCAATGAGACCTGAATATGGTTTTATCTACCCTGTTACTGTGAAATTTTTATAAGGATATAAATAGAGTTTGTAGAGTACAATTTTCATTACCTGTAATTGAGCTATGACAATATTACATTATACTGCACCATCTTTTTCGTCTAGAAGAGAGAAGAAAAATGAATATTTTATTCGTAAAACCGACATTTTACGAGGAGTGATAAAACAGGCTTTTTCAGGCTGATTTCCTTATTTCTTGTCACATCTTAAAGGTGCGTTACATGTAGCTGTGAAAGTGATAACAACCATATCTCTCTCTCAAAATCTCTCAATGTCATAGGAAAATATATTAATGACTAATGGAAACATTTATTTTGTACAAAAACAAGAGAAACCTAATAAAACTACGTTAGATAACCGCATTTAGTATAAAATATATATGGACAAATTATTGTCTAGTAAAATAATAATTATCTAATCACCAAAATCACATATTTATATGCCCATTTTGAGATTAAAAAGCGTTTGAAATGATTATATACCGGTGTTACTACTAAAATATATAATATAGAGTAATTTTCATTTAATTCAGTTGTTGGTGACAAAACAGATAATTCCCCTTTAATGTTTTTATACTAGTTAATTTTTTCGTCTCAATGAGTCTGCAGTCTAAGTACAAAGTCAGATTTTCAGGGGTCAAATTTTGAGATGTGACATTTTGTCGGGTACCATTTTTTTTCGTCTCAATGAGACAAATATAGGTATGTAGTCGGATGTTAATTCAGAAAAATAAAATTAGGAATGCTGTAATTTTGATATATGAAGTTTTATTTTAATAATTAAGGGAGAGTAACCCTGAAATTTAGCCGTAGGACATAATTATACATGTGGACATGAAAAATACGTCTCGTGGAAAAGGAGTAGAGTGCACGGTTGCCATTTAATTGCACCTCCAAACCTGTTTGTACAGTGTATCTGAAGGGAAAATTCATTTAATGAACCGTACGAAGTTTTACTCAAGTGTCTGCCAATTATTCCCGAAGGCAGTAATTATAGGATTAACCTTGAAAGTTTAAAACAGGGACCACTCAGGACTTTCATCAGTTGACAGTTGCATTGTGACTGGAGAACTTGCATTGCAGTCTTGCTGAGAATAACCAACAAACCGAATCCTTGGCAAGAGATATATTGACAACTTTGTGGTATTTTGAAGTAATTCAATCATCCGTTTTATTTGGGTGCTTATTGTTGATACATCTGCTATTAACTTTAAGGTTGATCTAAGGATAGTATAAGTGTTGTTTATATTTTGATTCCTCGTATTTTAAGAATTTAATCTGTTTTTAGTTTTTCTATATTTGACAGTTGACAACGGGTTCATTTTGGTATTTATTTTAAAAAATAATAAGCTTGTAGTAATATAAGAATTTGATTCTTTTAATTTGTTGTATTTTGAATAGTTTGATTTTTAATATACTTCCGCATTTAGACGATTTGGTATTGATTTAGGAATAATATACTATTTGATTATTGTTTTTATTGATTTTTTTCATAAGTCTTTGTATTTTGAATTATTTTATTTGTTCTGATAATTCCGATTTACGGTGATTATCAGGGGCCGATTCGGGAACTGATTACACGTAGTATATTTGGTATTGATTTAAAAGAAATATAAGACTTTTTGTTATTTTTGAGTTAGTATTGAAAGTACAATTAGAATGGCAGCCACAAGCGGAAGATCCACAAATAAGTGGATTAGGTATTGTATGGAGAATTCCGCAGAGGTAAGTAATTTTATACAGCGGACGGTACCAAGGGTTGGTGCCATCGTCGACCTTCGTGTTCCGAAAGAGTGCCAAGGGTATAATATTCCGGGTGATGAAAATGACGAGCTGGTGTCTTACTTAGTAAAGAAGTACAAGACCCTTCAGAAGTCAGATGCTCACACCACCGTTAGGATAGGACTGGTGAGTAGTTTTATCTCAGGTCGTTTGTCGGTTATGGAGGAGTCTGCTGTCGGGAAAACCACAACGGTTGCAATGGGCGTCCATAAATCTACATCAGTCAAAAGGAAGCACAAGACAGACAACCGAACGGACACAACGACAGTCGACAGACCTTTGAGAGCGGTCCCCACTCTGAGGAAAAAGAACCCCACCCCCGTGGCCAGTACAAATAAGGAGACTTCCCCGGAGAACAAGGATAAGAGAGGGCACATATGGTTCACATGCACTTGTTGTTTTAAGTAAGCATTAATGGCGAGAGGTTTAAAGTAAAAACAAAGTTTGTAATGTGCTTGTTTTTATCAATGCACACAGCTCTGTTAACATTTTTTCTCTGATTCCAGTTATGTGAGCAATAGACGGGACTCAATAACCAGACACATGTTAAGGTGTAAAGAAGGCCGTAAGGATGAAACCGATTCACAGAAAAAAAACGCCATTAAACAATCATTGGATAAAATTAAAGAAGCCCATGAAGAACTTGGAATAAGACTTTTTTTTAACCCACGTGACTTTGAGAACAGGCTGTACAACAAGGAAGAGGTCCTGGGAATTTTATCATATTTTGGCCATTCTGCTGTCGCAAGAAAAGCTGAAAAAAGATACCCGGAAGTGAAGCCGTCTACAGTGAACGTCACAGGGAGAACGTTCAAGAAATTTTCTTTCAAACCCATCGGGGATACATGTGATCCAAACATACACGAGGAAATGGATACAGAGGAAATGCGGATCCCAATTGAAGGTAGGTTTGCCACAAAATACTACATAATTATTTACTTCAAACTTAGTATTCAGATCCTTTGGTGTGACTCTGAGAGTACTATAAGCCCAGGATAGCATTTTCTGTTAATTGCTTTAAATTGCAAAAATTCTGAATCGGGGTTTTTATTATTCAAGCTGCAGCAAATCTGATTTTACTCTCATTATCGTCTCCTCGAAACAAAACAAAAACGGTATAAAGATCTTTTACTTCGTTTGATATAAATTTCTTATCTATCCTGCTTAAATGAAATTATCTTGTTAAAAACTTAATTATTAAGTTTTTAACAAGATAATAGCTTTTTGGGGGTGACAATTTTTATTTAAAACAATATTAACTCTAATTCTGGGGGGAAAAACCTTATTTTGTTGTAAAAATGTGCGATTATGATAGTTCTGTATGTAACGTTAACCATAATCATTTACAAAATTAGAGCCTAGTTTAAGATTTCATGAAAATAAAAATTTCGGTTTTATTGAATATGTGGCATTATATAGAAATCATTTGGTATCAGGACAACTCGCCCTCAAGACAACTCACCCTCAAGACAACTCGCCCTCTCTTCGGAACAACTCGCCCCCTCTCTTGAGATATCTCGCTCCTTCATATCATACATATAATACATGTTTACAATTGTTATTTTTGGTTTAAATCCAAGAGGTGTTTAGTAAAAATTAATGAATTTCTTATAGATAGTATATACATCATAGACAATAAGACGCGTTCACATAAACACCGAACTTCGTGTCTTTTTATGCAAGACGAAATATTTTAGTGAAAATCCAGTGTTTGGGTTCAGTAAATTCATCATCACTTTTATGTACATGTAAAATATATAATTTCAGCGGAAACAAGTTAGCGTTTGGTATAGGGAGAGTATTAGCTTGGTCTACAGCTGACGTAGTATAATTATCAATAATCTGCGTCTGTTGTTAAATCTAATTGTTTGATTTCCCCCAAGCTGTTATAAATTTACTTCAAACGTTATGAGGTACTCATCATCAGAGTTCTTTACACTTTGAAATCGCCGCGTAAAAAGAATCACCCCGCGTAAAAATAATCACTTCAATCAGTAAAGCAAAGCCGTTATACAATTTCTAAAATGGGAATTTTATTATTTTTCAACGGGAATTAGTTGAGAAACGCATTAAAAGATAATTACATGTATCAGAATATTCATGCTTCACCTTTACACTTATGTACATTGTATACTATATCGATAAAAAAAAACCAACAACAAAAAACCCCACACACACCCAAACCCCAAAATTTTCTCAGTATTGGAGACATTTAATCAATTACCTGAAGATCAGTAAATATAATTTTCCTTGCCAATTGATTTATGAAAAATATAACTTTTTCTGAAATGCAATGATAAAATCTGTGTATAATTCTATTAGAATTTACCATTCGAGTTAAAGTATGTAATAAAAAGACGTATCTTTATAGGGTTAAAAGTGTAAATAACACACACACACAACATAAAAATAAAATGTGATAATATATTTATATATAATATTGGGGGCGAGTTGTCTCAAGAGAAGGGGGCGACTTGTCCTAAGAGAGGGCGAGTTGTCCTAAGAGGGGGCGACTTGTCTTGAGGGCGAGTTGTCTTGGGGGCGAGTTGTCCAGCATTCAATCATTTTAGTACGGGAAGACAACGAGATAATTTTGCTTCTTTTAGGGCCTCTGAATGGGTTGCAAAAAGCAAATATTAATAACAAAAGTTTATAAACCTTTTTTCTGTTATAGAAATAGTAAATCACAATTTAACAATAAAAATTTTCGACACCAAAATGACAACTAGTAATGCCTTAATGAGCTATGTTCATACTGTATTAGTATACCATACAATTATGAATTGTTCTAGAAATTATAGTTGGCCAAATCTAAGTTACTTTTTTCTTTTTTCCAGCTGGTAGAGGGCAACTGGAAAGAGCGAGTTTGGAAGATGTGGACCATGAAGAAGCTGGCATTGAGAAAGAGGAGGACACTGCAACCAGCAGACGTGAGTATGGTATCATAAATAATAGTAAATCACAATTTAACAATAAAAATTTTCGACACCAAAATGATAACTAGTAATGCCTTAATGAGCTATGTTCATACTGTATTACTCGTATGTTCTATATATATTCCTTTAATATCTACTCTTGAGGGCCTCCGTGGCCGAGTGGTTAGAACATCACGCTCAAAATCACACGGCCTCACACCTCTGGTCGGCGCAGGTTTCTAATCCCGCTCGCGACGGTAAGTGAGAAAGTTTCCCAGTTTACTTTCGGAAGGACGGTGGTCTCTTCCCAGGTACATTATATCTGGGTTCTCTCTTCCACCAATAAAAACTGGGCACCACCAGATAACTGAAAAAATGTTAAGTGTGGCGGAAAACAGCAAAACAATCAATAATATATACTCTTTGTTATTGACAGAGGACACAGAACTGAATACTCCGACTGTCCAGGAAGATATCGAGGATAATGACAGAGCAGTAGGAAGTATGTATGCTTTAGTATACCATACAATTAGGAATTGTTCTAGAAATGATAGTTGGCCAAATCTAATTTACTTTTTTCTTTTTTCCAGCTGGTAGAGGGCAACTGGAAAGAGCGAGTTTGGAAGATGTGGACCATGAAGAAGCTGGCATTGAGAAAGAGGAGGGCACTGCAACCAGCAGACGTGAGTATGGTATCGTTTCGGGTGTAACCCAAGAAGACGTTACAGAAGATGAGGACATAAAGGTGCCTTTGGGAAGGCAGGAGGTTCTGACGGAGTACCTCTGTCATTCGAAAGAGACCCGGGACAATGTCTGTAGACATAAGGACCCCCGGGTAACCGTCAAAACTGAAAATGTGGGCTTGATGTGGAACGCCTACTCGCAAAATGTCCAAATAGCTACTGATGTTACGAGTAGTGCACAATTAGCGCTACAGGAGGCCGACACAGCGGCAGTCCATACGCCAAAGAAACGAAAAATCGACCCAGCAAGTCCCAAAGCGCCACCATCAGCAGGTAAGTCCAGAGTAACGAAGGCTTTGATCGATAAATATGGTTCAATTGCAGATGCCGAAATCCCTGCACCATCAGAGTTGGTTTTATATGGTATCAAGAAGGACAAAAGGGTTCAGGTGTCCAGAGCTTTAAGGTATGAGAGGGAGGTCACCATCTATAAAGAAGCAGCCAGTTATCTCCTGAACCGGCTTACAAAAAGTACAGGTAAGAGGGTAGAAAATATCACTGAGGTTCCATGGGATCAACCGGAAGTGCCACATTCAGTGTCAAGAGGAAGAGTTCTTAAAGACAACCTTCTTCGCCGATATATGGGACTCATCTTGGCTGACGACAAAGCTAGAAAGGCTGCGCGCACAGATGATGATGTTGTAGCATGATCCAGTCTCAAAAATGGCGCCAAATGTGGTGAGAACAGAAGATTATGTAAATGGGAAATATTTACGTTCAGGGTCTGACAAAATTTATAAGGGACAAATTGTATGTGTTTACCACGGGGAACACATCACTCATCGAGAGTGGGAAACGCGTTTAAAATCATACAGGTATAAAGAAAGGGACTCCGCTGGTAATTACATGCATGTCTTCTTTTATCGCCAGGCCAATAAAAAAAAATTGTGTGTTGATGCTACAAGGACCCCCCTGCCCATGCCATCCAGACAAGAAAACAACTTATGGTAGGCTAGTCAATCTCTCCGCGAAAGCTCCCAACTTGTTGAAACAGACCCGTGTTCTGAACGGGAGGCTCCATCTTCTCTTGGTAACCCTGAAAGACAATGAACCTCTGACAGAGCTACTTATTTGACAATGGAGGCCGCCCATCAGAAGATGGGATGAAACACGAGTTGCTCCAGTCATACATGTAAGTATAAAGTACTGTAGATTTAGTTACATGTATTTAATCAACTAATATTTGATGAAAAACCAAAGGTTTATAGGTTATACATGTATTTGTTATCATTACTTTTAGTATCATTTTGTTGATATGTATATTTTCAATACCCTTAAATTATGCCTAGCTGTCAAATACTAGTTCATGTAGAAAGTTTTTGTATGGAAGATATTGTATGCATGTGTGTGATTTTGTTTGTGAGATCATCTATGTAGATGTAATTGTAAATGTCTAAAAAATAAAGCATGAAAAAAAAAAAAAAAAATTTCACCTATTTACATACTTATTTTTTGTTTATACTATATATATATATATATATATATATATATATATACATGTATATATATATATATATATATATATATATATATATATATATATATATTGGTGCTACTGTTATTCATTTGTATGTTAACAAGAACACATTAATTATGTTTTCTAGATTTTAGGTGGGCTGATAGAAGCAGGGTCCACGTCCCCAGCCTGGGTTGTGATACATGTTTAGACACCTGGTACACAGGTGAAAATATGTATCACAAGCTGATGCTTCTCATAATTTGTGTATTCAAAATAAAAGCTCATGTGTCATTTAGTATATACTGTTAGGTGCACCTTTTTATCATATTTTTTTTATTGAAAGCAAATATTCTATATTCACTGTCCTTTGTATAAAAAAGACTTTCATGATAAAGATTATATTCAACGATTTGCATAGGAAATCATTCATGCATAGTTAGGGGTTTTTTTTGGGGGGGGGGGTGAAATTTTTATTTTTAATCCTATCTCATTTTATATTATATAATTTTTTTCCTCAATGAGAGGAAGGAAATGATATCAAAAATATTTAGCTATGCCGATGTATAAGAAACCCAGACCCCCAAAGCTCCTATATCTAACTTGCCAGGAAAAGGCTGTCCAAATTGTTAAGTTTTATGGTTATAAATTTTTTATTGATCATCCTAAAATACATCTGACCAGCTACACATTCCTCCTTGTCGTTTTGAGTCAAACAAAATGATATAAGAGACAATGAGATAGAACAATGAATAGAAAATATTTATTCGTTGTAAAAAATACAAATTGTAAATGTTTTGGGGCATAACATCTTTATTTGTCATCCTAAAAATAATTTGTTTGCATATTCTTTCTCGTCTGTAAGAGACAAAGAAATTGATATAAAGAACATTACAGTAGATTGGGTAATGATAAGATATCCAACCCCTAAAAGGATTCAGTGATGTTTAAACTTTCAACATCTTTGTCCAATTTCTGCAGTTTTCAGTATATAACTTTTTATATTTGTTTGTGCTACCAAAATTCTGATTGCATATTCGCTCTCTTCTTGTCGAGACGTGAATTTGTTGTAAGGATATCGGGGTTTGGGGACGGATAATCTTGTGTCAACCTAATTTGGGGTATATTTGCCTCTTTCTGAAGTTCTTACATATTGAAGGCCGGAGCTTTCATTTCTTGATTTTAGTAATGAAAAATTGGCCAAACTTTTACGACATCACATAGGGTTAGATATACGCAGTGATTCGAAAAACAATGGTTTTGTTTTTTTAAATTTAGATGCATGTGTCAAATCAACAATAGACAAAATGAACGTCTAGAAGATTTGATAAATTATTTGAAGACATATTTAATCAACAAACTGATATCAAACTTAAGGCCTTCCCAAAAGTATTAATCTGAAATATGTACTTATTGCATACAGTAATTGATCAACGTGTAGAGATTAATGTGTACATTTTTCAGATTCAAGTGTAAAATTTAAAAATAAAAGTGAATTTTTATATCAAAGTATAAATATACATATTAGAGTGTAAATTTTACAGTAGAGAGTGTAAATTTTACAGTAGAGAGAGTACATTTTACAGCAGAGAGTACATTTTACAGTAGAGAGTGTACATTTTACAGTAAAGAGAGTACATTTTACAGTGGAGAGTGTACATTTTACAGTAGAGAGTGTACATTTTACAGTAGAGAGAGTACATTTTACAGTAGAGAGAGTACATTTTACAGTAGAGCGAGTACATTTTACAGTGGAGAGTACATTTTACAGTAGAGCGAGTACATTTTACAGTAGAGAGTACATTTTACAGTAGAGAGAGTACATTTTACAGTAGAGAGTACATTTTACAGTAGAGAGAGTACATTTTACAGTAGAGTGTGTACATTTTACAGTAGAGAGAGAGTGTACATTTTACAGTAGAGAGAGTACATTTTACAGTAGAGCATGTGCATTTTACAGTAGAGAGAGCACATTTTACAGTGGAGAGTGTACATTTTACAGTAGAGCGAGTACATTTTACCGTAGAGAGTGTATATTTTACAGTAGAGAGTGTACATTTTACAGTAGAGAGTGTACATTTTACAGTAAAGAGTACATTTCACAGTAGAGAGTGTACATTTTACAGTAGAGAGAGTACATTTTACAGTAGACAGTGTACATTTTACAGTAGACAGTGTACATTTTACAGATCAAAATGTGGAAAATGTTCAAAAGTGTCAATCATGTGGTACCGTCTGCTACCGTAGTTTACATACTGGGTTATCGTCTGCATCTGTGATTTACATACTGGGTTTAGATATGGATAATTCCGAATACCTGATGAAGGTAAAGGACTTGCGACAAATGTGGCCGGTCAACAACAGACGTTTATTCCTCCTGGGCACCAGATTCCACCTCGGGGTATTTCCAGGGGTTCCTGTTTGCCCTAATCTAGCTTAATTTTGTGCTATTCCTAGAATTTATGGGATTGATAACCATTTGTGAATTTCAAAAGTTTGATATATTTTCACAACATACATGTACATGGGTTATATTTCTGACAAATCATTCATGAATTCAAATCACGTGTACCCTCTATTCATATTACATTATCTCTAAATCATGTAGTGATAGTGTGCATTCATGAATATAACGAACAGTGTTCAATCCTATAAGGAATACAAAGTAGATAGATGGGCACACACGGTCCCCTGGACACACCAGAGGTGGGATCAGGTGCCTAGGAGGAGTAAGCATTCCCTGTCGTCCGGTCACACTGCCGTGAACCCTATATCTTGATCATGTATATTTTATATTTAAGTTACGTGCGAGATCAATACATGTATGATTACCAAAAATCTAATAAAACAAGGCATGGCATTGTAATTCAGATATGTGTTGTACATATTTTTGCAATACTGTGTTACCAGATCCATTGAATCCTAAACGTCCCTAATTACATTATTCAATGCTCCTCAAGTCATACTACACCCTGTCTACTTCGACAAGAAACACGTTGTTGTCCAAATAGTAGTACAAATGTGTGTTATAGTCAATAACTACACGTGTAGTCGAGTTTATTACGAGTAGAACCCCAATCAGTGGCCTAGCTAGGTTTGAAATATTTGTCAGGGGGGGGGGGGCAGAAGCTGAGGACATTTTTTGTAATATGTAATAAAAATTTAACGAAAATATTTGTAAGCACGTGCATACAGTAAAAGAAATACCGCGTCAATTATTCCGACCAATCCATCAGTAGATTATATATATATACTTACTCCTCCTAGGCACCTGATCCCACCTCTGGTGTGTCCAGGGGTCCGTGTTTGCCCAACTATCTATTTTGTATTGCTTGTAGGAGTTATTATCTTCACCTTGCATATATATAAACTTTTAAACAAGAAAATTAATACAATCTCTCATGAGTTTAAAATGAGACTATATCGGTTAATCAGACGTCGTACATTGCCCTAAAACAGATGTATTGATTGATTGTATCTTGCTTAAGATGTAGAGCTATTTTATAGGTTTTCTGCGATCCTCCCTACTAGAACTGGTATTCTCATCTCACTGTCATAACATTAATCAATGAATGTTTCAAAGAAATTTATAAATGACTGAAATATGTTTGAAAGTCAACGTTCCAAGATCGATACACTTGTTTTCAAACATGGTGTTTTACGGACATGCTAACCTCATTTCCTATACAGCAGCAATGCAAAATATTTACAAATATATACAAATAAGACAGTAGAGGGTGAGTAGACATACAGATACAAATTTGAGGATATAAAATCAATGCAGTTCAATATACATATAACAATACGCCCTCTTTCTCATGTGTGTAGATCTTTTTTGCGAACTGTGTTTTCCGTCAACATCGAACTAAATATACCGGTCACGGTGTCTCAGCGGTAGAGCTTTCGTTTCGTGAGTTCAAGCCCCACTCGTTCCAAGGCCGCGTTAAAACCTAAGACGGTATTTAGAAGTGAGAATCGCGGGTCAATCGGATAGGACCTTTAAAACGAAGTTCCCGTGGCACTCACTGCTACGGTCCTGAGTGCTGAGCACAGGTCTAAAATTTGTGGTACTTCACTTACAGCTGATGACGTCTCCATATGAGTGAAAAATTTTCGGAGGGAGGTAAATCAATCAGTGAAACTAGAGACTTAAACAAGATACGTGAAATGTCTTTCAAATAAAAGACCCTACAATCCCACCTTTTACATTGGCCAAAAAAAATCAACAAAAACATGTACTCCGTTTCGGAAGCTGCCATGACGTCACGAAGTGACCTAATTTATAGTTTGTCTAGGGAAACGATCGGCTGTACATTTCTGAGTCGTAGCAGAA
This sequence comes from Ostrea edulis, assembly GCF_947568905.1. NCBI lineage: Eukaryota > Metazoa > Mollusca > Bivalvia > Ostreida > Ostreidae > Ostrea > Ostrea edulis. The sequence goes on from NC_079173.1 coordinate 37,210,889, forward strand.
TAGAAATAAAATTCTTTTTCTTGTGCATGACGCTGGATAACCTCCTCGGTCTCGAAAAATTGTTTGAAAGATAAAAGTTTCCAAAATAATATTTCTCGACTTCGAAGGTTATTCTGCAACATCCACGAAAACACGATCTTTATTTCTTAAATATACATTAATTGTAGCACTGTCTATAACTTTAATTTACTAACGTGAGACCTTTTCATCCAACTATAGCCACACAATAATTTCTCTGAAATGTGTGAATTCCCGGTCTATCTCATCCCTCCTTTCGATTTATGTAATCGTTTCACGCTTTTTGTAAGCTTTAGAGATTGGCCTTCTACCGGTATAATAAAATACACAAGGTAGGAAACAAAAATTTGTAAACAAACAGGGGGTCCCCGTTTCGGGGCACATTTTCCAAGTAATTGCAGGGTTACCTATGTAATTTTGGCAAGCGGCAGGTCAGGGAGATGTCATATTACAAGTCTCTTGAACTCAAAACCCATCTCATCTCTTTTATTTGACACAATCTTGCGTGCATTGATCGGACAGGGCTTCATCTCCACTGGCAGCCAACAAGGAGGTCACAGAGTACGAATTTGTAACGTGTCATGTGATTGGTCCGCGAATAATCCCGAGACCATTCGGATGATCCCGAGACTAAGCAATGTGTTTGCGAACCAAACAACAAATTCGTACTCTGTGGAAGAGAAGATCAATGCACGCGAGATTGTGTCAAATAAAAGGGATGAGATGGGTTTTGGGTTGAGACTTGCAGTATGACATCTCCCTGACCTGCCGCTTGCCAAAATTACATAGGTAACGCTGCAATTACTTGGAAAATGTGCCCCGAAACGGGGACCCCCTGTTTGTTTACAAATTTTTGTTTCCTACTTTGTGTATTTTATTATACCGGTACGATTACATAAATCGAAAGAGGGATGAGATAGACCGGGGATTCACACATTTCAGAGAAATTATTGCCACCAAAACAAATTATCAAAAAAAGGGGGGCGGAGTTTAGTAATATCCATACTTCAGGTTTGTAACTTTGGTTTGTTTTTGAAAATATAGTAATACTTTAACTAACCTCAGTAAATTATCCTTTGTATTTGGTGATATTGTTGGTATTGATCTTACTAGAGTAAATATTTCAATCAAATGAACATTGCAAGCAGAGATAGGAGTATGATTAATTTTAATGAATGAAAATCTTTCATATTTTGAATTATCATAGTCGACACTTTCATGTTGATAAAATAATTTACTATTTGACTCGGAATACTCGTAGTGAATTCAGAAACAGGTTTGATAGTATAATTAACTATAGTCAAGTATAGTTAACAAGCTATTATAATATGTTTGTGAGTGAATATATGACCCTGGGGAATAAACGAACCCAAAGAGATCGCCTTGAAATAAGTAAAATCGGTACGCTATTTGAATTAAATTATTTGAATTCTCAGAATGTGTTATGTCCATGCTTTTCATAGATGCGATACACAAAACAAGAAAATGATTTACCATTACATATCAAGTCATAAGTTATTTGTTTGCCGCAAATCTTAGAGACCCATGTAATGAAACAATCAATAGCTGTTCTGTTACAGGCAGCAATAAGTTTAGATTCATTGTCCGTGGTTTTCCCCTTCATTGCCTACACAGTATCGTTTTTTGTACATGCGGACCTCGATGTCGAGAGTTTTTTCCATAATCCATTCCTGCAATGTACATCAGAGCACAATCAACAACGTTTGAAAAGGAAGTCATATGCAGGTGTGTATTTAAAGTAAAACAAAATATAAATTGTCCTGCATGAAATACTTCAAATTCTTCTAATGTAATAATGACATTAATTACTTATGATTATTAATTAATAATGATATTAATTACTTGAACTGGGAACAAATACTGGAACTGAAGACTCCGTAGATAATTGGATTGACCACGGAATTTAGAGGCAACAGACTTTGCACGAAAAACCTGATATGCATCATTTCCGTGTCATTTGAAAAGTAACCGTGCACATCCAAGACATTAAATATCATAAACGGAGTCCAACAGCACACATAAGCTGAAAAGGAAAAAAATGAATGAAGGTTAGGCGACGCTTGATTAAGACTTGCCATTTCCCACTTTTGGGTATGTGTTGATCATTGAGAAAGCGTGTATTATGGAGGTTAAGGAGGTATGCTACACCAGAGAAATTTGATGTAGATGAAAGGTGGAGAATACAATATTTTGTCAAAAAATACAGTTTTAGTAGAAGATTATCTGGAAAAAATTTAAAACCCCTGCTGGACTCGATTATGCGACCTACAGTTCAGCAGTCGGTATTCTTTTTTTTTTTCCTCTTTCATTCGTCGGTATTCTAACCTACTGAGCTACTCGGCTAGGTATTTAAATGGAAAAGGAAAAGTTAAAAATTGCTGACATCTATTCTTTCATCCATGTTTTTAAAGGAAGTCAGCCATTATGACGATGTAGAGTACTACCTTAAAGTCCAAATTCTGTACGATATTTGATTGTTACATGTAGGTCGTTCTTAGCACACTGATTTGACTACGGAGTACTCCGTTTACCTGATCAAGATATAGGGATCACGGTGGGTGTGACCGGTCGATATACCTCTAGTATGTTCAGGGGTTCGTGTTTGTAATCATTATAGGAGTGAGATTGATCGCTGTTCGTCATCTTCACAAGTCAAGGGTTATTGATTCGTTACCTTGCACCAACCCTTGACACCAGTCACCATTCAAAACATGGGTTCAAGACAGAGGATGACGCAATACGTTAACATTATTAGGCAATGATATTCCTTGTTTCAGATGCAAGTTTGGTCAAGAACATAAACAGAAAGTAAAAAATGGCGTCCGTTGACGAAAAGATATTAAGTGAAAATGAATTTCCGAAATCAATCAACAGTATCTGTCTACTGGTAACTGGCCACAAATTCTACACCATGTTGCCGTCGCTATGCGTGTTAAGTTTCGTTTTCGGCTGAATATAAAAACGCTTTTCTGATTGGCGCCACGCTATAGGCTGCAACACCAATCATATGCTCCGTCTCGAACCCATGTTTTGAATGGTGACTTATGCGAGGTAACGAATCAAAAACCCATGACCTGGGAAGATGAATGTTCGTTATCTTCACCTTTCATTTGCACTCACCATACCTCGTGATCGTTTATAACTGGAAGGTGAATCAAATTAAGACTGACACACAACTGGAAGCCATGACTCTATCGAGGAATGTCGGATGGGATAAAATTATTCACAATCTAATTAAAATCGCGTGGACGTATCGAAAACTGGGGAGCGGATGGAATATCTAATTCGAAAACTGGGAAGCGGATAGAATATCTAATTTTAATTAGATTGAAATTATTCATTAATGTGCATGAGTAAGGGCCATATCGGGAAACAAGATCCGATCATAACAAAGAACGATTTGCTGTGTAAGAGAGAATGTATTATAAATAAATAACAAAGAAGGGAAGATAACGAACAGTGAAATATCATAAATCGTATAAAGAATGTTTTACCCAATTGAGAGTAGGCAAATTTGTTCTTACAATTTACACATACATTGTCATCAAATTTAAATTGTTAATTATGTATGTCAGAGACCAGCGTGGCCCAAATTTTCAACTCTTATCTTATGTTCAACTCTTATCTTATTTTCAACTCTTATCTCAAATAATGTTGATACACGGATGTGAATAGTTATGTACGGGGACAATTTAAATCATACCCAAGTCCTAATTACAGTATGTATATATACATGTACGGGGATAACTTAAATCATACTTAAGTCCTAATTACAGTATGTATATATACATGTACGGGTATAATTTAAATCACACCTAAGTCCTAATTACAGTGTGTATATATACATGTACGGGGATAATTTAAATCATACCTAAGTCCTAATTACAGTATGTATATATACATGTACGGGGATAACTTAAATCATACCTAAGTCCTAATTACAGTATGTATATATACATGTACGGGGGTAATTTAAATCACACCTAAGTCCTAATTACAGTATGTATATATACATGTATGTAGTATCTCCTCTTAATTAGAACCCATCGTGGATTTCAGTCTGTAAATCAGTATTCAGATTGCCTCTGACTATTCACACAAAAATACATGTTGCTCTTATTTGTTATCTCTTCTTTAAAGAATTAGGATGCTAGCATCACCTTTTGAGTATAATTCACGTGTCATGATAGAAAACCAGTATGTGAGCGCACTGTTTGAACGACTGGACACTAGAAACAGTGCAATCCTCACCAAGTGTTATGACAAATGTCATTTTTATGGTCTTCAGTTTGGCTGACGATATGTTGTGCTCCGTTGATCCAGAGGCCGACATCCGGGACCTTGAGGACGCATGTAAATTCTCCTGTATCTCTAGATAATCCGATCCTGTAGCATCTGTTGAAATGTGTAATATACTAATAAAAGTCTATGTATTCTCGAAAACAAGCGATGATTTTACACTACTGAAATTATGTTGGGTCAATTTACATAGCTACATTGTACCTACTCTGAGCTAAAATTAGAAATGAAAATTTTTACAGGTATATTTTTATATATATATATCGGTTCCACGTGATATACTGAACCAAATTATGTATGTAAACATATATACCCCGTGGTGCAAATTTGAAAACAATAATACACATGCGTCATTTAATTGATAGTAGTGCTAAACCAATTATAGATATTGAGCAGACAATATCTTCCTATGCTCAGAGTGACCATGTGACCTAAAATCAATAAGAGTCATCTACTCCTTAGGATGTACCAGTGTACCAAGTTTGATGTTAATCAAGCAAATGATTCTTAAAATATAGGAGACAATATATTATTAAATCCAATTTGACCCTTGATCTTTGACCATGTAAACCCAAATCTACCCCTTAGGATGTACAAGTGTCTTTAAGCAAAGGGTTCCAAGATATCGAATGGACAGTATATTCCTATGTCCAGTTTGAATCTTCACCTTTGACCATTTGACCTCCAAATTAAAAGGCGTCATCTACTCCATAGGATGCACCAGTTTACCAAGTTTGACGTCTATCAAGCAGAGGGTTCTCAAGATATATGAGTGAACAGTATACATGTATTCCTATTTCCAGTTTGACTCCTGACCTTTGACCATGTTATCTAAAAATCTATAGGGGTCATTTACCCCTTACATTATACCAGTGTACCAAGTCTAATGTTTGTTAAGCAAAACTTTTCTCAAGATATTGAGCGGACAGTATTTCCCATGCCCAGGCTGACCCTTAACCTTTGACTATGTGATCTCAAAATCAATAGGGGTCCACTAGTCCTTAAGATGTACCAGTGTAACAAGTTTTAAGTCGGTCAAGAAAGGATTCGCAAGATATGAAGGGGAGAGTATTTCCCTATGTTCAGTGTGACCTTTGACCACGTGAACTCAAAGTCAATAGAGGTCATCTGTTCCTTACAATGTACCAAGTTTGATGTCTGTTAAAAAGAGTTCTTGAAATACTGAGTGGACAGTATTTTCCTATGTCCAGCCTGACCCTTGACTATGTGACATAGAAATCAATAGGGTCCACTTCTCCTTAAGATGTACAGCATCTACCAGTGTAATAAGGAGTATGTCTATCAAGCAAATGTTTCTCAAGATATGGAAGGGACAGTATTTTCCGATGTCCAGTGTGACCTTTGACCATGTGACCTCAAAATCAATAGGGGACAAGTCATCTATTCCTTACAATGTACCAGTGTACCAAGTTTGATGCCTGTAAAGCAAAGGGTTTTCAAACTATTGCGCGGACAGTATGTTCCGATGTCCCTAGTGGATTGGCTCTTGAACGTTTGACCTGGAAATTGAACGAGGTCCTCTTCTACTCATATCTAACCCACACATGAAGTATCAATACATTAAAGTGAATGGTTTTCAAGATATTAGACGGGCAACAACAGGGTTTCAATGTGCTAATATGATACACAGACATCTCTTTGAGGCACAGGGCCTCCGTGGCCAAGTGGTTAGAGCATCGCGCTCAAAATCACATGGCCTCTCACCTCGGCGCGGGTTCGAATCCCGCTCGCGCCGGTAAGTGAGAAAGTTTCCCAGTTTACTTTCGGAAGGTCGGTGGTCTCTTCCCAGGTACATTATCTGGGTTATCTCTTCCACCAATAAAACCTGGGCGCCACCATAATTATAACTGAAAAATTGTTGAGTGTGGCGGAAAACATCAATCAATCAATCTTTGAGGCACAGATCATTACTATTTAGTTCAAACCAGTCATCTTTGATAGAGAGTGGTACATGTACCTCAATACCGTAAATCTGGTTATTTTTGTTGTCAATTGATTTTTAACGTTTTTGCGAGTCAGTTGGATTCGATTAGCAAAAATAATTTTCTCAAAAATAATGCTTCACACGTTTTTAAATATGTTTTTACATAAATTCGCAAAAATAAGAAACACAAAAATAAATATATAGGCTTTTTACTAAACTTCGCAAAAATAAATCGACGCAAAAATATCCAGATTTACGGTAATGCATTTACACTTTCTAAATACATTGTATTTTCATTCAGTTAGAATTATAAACCTACATAGTAAAACAGTATGTCTATCAACATACATACATGTAGGTGGGAACTGTTTCTTCGCTGAGCGCCAGACATTAGAAATGGAATTCATGGGTCTTTTGAATACTGTAGAATCATTTAAATTCGTGAGGGCCAATTTTCATGGATTGCTGAATTCTTACGGGTTCGTGGGGACGTAATTTCGTGGATTTATATATTTGTAAGATTCTTGTATACTAGTCTTTATTCGTTGAGGATGTAAATTCGTGGGTGAGGGGTACCCACGAAATCCACGAAAATTGAGCCACCACGAATTCTAATGTTCACAGTAGGACCTTGAGTACATATGCGATGTATCTGACATTTTCTCTAAAATTGTATTTTTCAACTCCTCGATATGAAGAGTTCCGAAACAGCTTTAAATTTACCGGTAGTAATGTAGTAATATTACCTGGCCTGGGTAGCTCAGTGATCTTCTTAACTAGTATTACAAGGGCCCTGGTTCAATACCGGTAGCTCAGCGGTTGAGCATTCGCTTCGTAAGCAGGAGGTTGTGAGTTTGAGTCCCACTTAAACCTAAGACGTTAACATAAGTAGTGAATTGCTCCTTCGGCAAAAGCTCGGCATTTAGAAGTGATTGTTTTGCTGTTTTCCGCCATACTCAACAATTTTTCAGTTATTTGGTGGCGCCCAGTTTTTATTGGTGGAAGAGAGAACCATGCAGATACAATGAGAAAGCTTCCCAGTTTACGTTCGGAAGGTCGGTGGTTTCTTCCCAGGTACCTTGTTTCCACCGACCTTCCGAACGTAAACTGGGAAGTTTTCTCACTTACCGACGCGAGCGGGATTCAAACCCGCGCCGACAGAGGTGAGAGGCCGTGTGATTTTGAGTGCGATGCTCTTAACCACTCGGTCCCATTTGGAAGAAAGAATCTCGGGTCTTTCGTATATGACCTTAAAAGCTGGTGACGTCTCAGTATGAGTGAAAAATTCTCGACAGGACGTGAAACAAACAAAATATCAATCAATTGATCTTCATAAAACAAAACCATTTTATAAAAAAAAATTACAACATATACTTTTAGTTCTGCGGACAGCCCTCCAAACGATGATGGCGATGGTGACGTAACATCCGCCAATGATCAGGGTGGGGATTACAAACTGCGACACAAGTACGACTACAAAGTATACCTGGGGATATAAACCATGTCAAATCTGAATTAACAATTCTACAGTAGGAAAATAGTATAGGCACACCTACTATATTGTATCTATACTGATAATGAAAACACGTGTTATTGTCCACACATTCTGTAGAATATCTATCCAGTAAACAATAGCGTTATATGTAACAAGGAATAATCAACGGAGTCATGCTAGACACACATCCCTCCAAAGTACTGTATGAAAAAAATGTTTGAAAAAACTCAGCTTATATTATTACATGTGTTTCTTTTTTTATCAGTATACTTCAAACTCGATTGAAGTCACTGTCACAATATGTGTAATCGGTCTTTAACCAGAAAAATATTTCCAGTCCGTCCATATCAGCAGATGTGTGGATCTAGGATTTCCATTTTAAAACTTTCACTTTTAACACTCCCATCATTAGTAATACTTGCTCTATCAGCCTGTTCTAATACTATGTTTGATTATAGATTCTGTTTTGAAACAACGTGTACACTTTATGTAACTTAAACATGGTATACGTATTTGAATTTAGACGATTCAATCCAAGTTTAAGTCAGTGATGCTTGTGTTTCCTTAAATTGCATTCTATGAAAAATGTGAATTATTGAACTGCAATTATCATGCTTCATAAAATGTTTCAGCAAACCTATTTAAAGATGATATATTGGTATGATAGAAGTTTTATTTGCGGTCTCCAAGAAAATATAGTTGTTCTTGTGCCTTAAAATCTAGTGTAATTTTTGCAAGATATTAGCAGTCGTTATTTTCTATTGGACCAAATGACCCTTAGTCAAAATTATAACTTTATGAGCATGGTAGTGTCCTGTCATTCTCGAAATAAATCTTTAGATATTACACATTTATGTAGATACGTGAAAATTGTAAAGGCTTTTTCCAATGTGTTTTAATGTATAAAGCACTCAGACAAAATATTTGTGTGTGGATGGGAGATCACGGTACCGGTGCAATAGACAAAATATTTGTGTGTGAATGGGCGACCACGGTACCGGCGCAACAGAAAAAATATTTGTGTGTGAATGGGCGACCACGGTACCGGTGCAACAGAAAAAATATTTGTGTGTGAATGGGCGATCACGGTACCGGTGCAACAGACAAAATATTTGTGTGTGAATGGGCGACCACGGTACCGGTGCAACAGAAAAAATATTTGTGTGTGAATGGGCGATCACGGTACAGGTGCAACAGACAAAATATTTGTGTGTGAATGGGTGACCACGGTACCGGTGCAACAGAAAAAATATTTGTGTGTGAATGGGCGACCACGGTACCGGTGCAATAGACAAAATATTTGTGTATGAATGGGCGACCACGGTACCGGCGCAACAGACAAAATATTTGTGTGTAAATGGGCGACCACGGTACCGGTGCAACAGACAAAATATTTGTGTGTGAATGGGAGATCACGGTGCAATCCCTGAACAAATTCAACTCGCAGAAACAGGGCGTGAATGCGCTGTAACTGTGCTACACAAGATCATTCTATTCTCAATATTTTAACATCAGATTATACGTTTAACGCAGTCGTTGGTTGTTTTAGTGCTCTGTATAATTGTTTGTATTTGACCTTGTTACATTGTATCCACGTTGTGAATCCGACACCTATAGGTTATAGACTTTGTATGGGAAAATATGACGACCGAGTTTTTTGGCGCGTAGACGGACCGAGCTTGCGAGGTCCGTTCGCGACAAAAAACGAGGTCGTCATATTTCCCATACAAAGTCTATAACCTTTTTATTATATACTTTCAATTTCATTTAGAAACTAACAATAATTTTATTTTTAACAATAACTTTATCGGTTTAACTGAGTAAAAGATGAAAAACACGAAAAATTTGAAAATTAACGGCGTAGAAATTTGATTGTGAGGTCATGTTTGCGGGCCGGAATGTTTCCGGGCATATATCGTGTGATATATGCCCGCAAACTTTTAAAGAAAAAATAAGAGATGAAATTGAAAGTATATAATAATTCTAGGTATTGTGTACTGTTAGAACTTAGTGATATCCATCTCTCTCTATATAAAATAAATCGACAGAAGTATTGGTTGTCCAAATGTGCTCATTTGCAAGTTTTCTAGAATAAGAATGAATGGTTTGCCAACATTTTAAGTAGAATAGTAGAATTGAGAAAATGCGTTACTTGTGTGCATATCATGCATTCCATAGCAAATGAACTCAAAATTTTTGTAATTTACAAAATAAACATTACCCATTCCATGAATGATTCATCTCTCTGAAGAACAGTACATGTATGTAGAAAAATTACCTTAAATTCGTATCGAGTGCGAAATATCAATCCACATTCCCTGTCCATTTCATCGTACTCATAAAGAAACGTACCCGCTATCCCAAACACACAGGCAGCCATCCAGCAAGCCAAAACGCTTAGTTTGAACTTCCGTCCTGAAGAGATAAGAGTAACCATTATCAGCACGTTACCGCTTCTCTGTCATTAACCAAGTTTCATAATCATAGGTTTCACATATAGTGCTGACCAGGAACGTCACAACACTCACCCATTGTTTCCAGGCTTCTGACGGGGTTCGCAACCACGATGAGTCGATCAATGCTCAGTGCTATCATGATGAAACTGGATCCAAAGTAAACAAAATGCTGTATAATAAAAAATAGTGAAACAGATGGATACCCTCCGAAGTGCATGTAACCATTGAATTACTTCATATGTTGAATGACTTGATAAAGAGATGTTTCTACTTGTAAAAGAAATGTTTAGTGCTCAGAATTATTATTGCATATGAAAAGTTGTTAAAAAGAGACCTTTTTTCTTAGACAAGCTGTGTGTTTTGAGTGCCCTCGGTGTTTACAAAATGACCTTGAGTGACATTTGTCTGAAAAGTGCAAATGAATAACTGCTGAAATAAGGTTGAAATTAGTATTTTTTTCACATGATCGTTAATGACCTTTTACCGAATGTCATTCGCATAATCATGAATAACTGTTGTAATATTGAAATGATTTTTTTTATCTATCTATAAAGCATATGTTCTGAATAACCTTGACCTTTACAAAATGACTTAGAGTGACCTTACGCTTTGTCTGAAAATCATTTCACTATCATTTATTTGTGTAAATGTTATCAATACAGGAACTTTTACATCAAAGAACTGTAGAAATAAGGACCTTTATAAGACTTTGAGTGACCTTTCTAAAGTGACCTTTCGATGCCTTGATCCAAAATTTCTTCTCTCGAGGAACATTTGTGGTCAATTTTATTAATTTCTGATGAAATGTTTATAGGAAATATGAGCTCGGACGGACGGACGACAGCGACTACATACTCCCCCGAACCTTTTCGGGGAGCATAACAATATCCATTTTGTCATCAACTACATCTTTCTTAATTATTTTGACAAATTATTAACATGATTTTCTTATATTAATCCATTTTAACACAGTTGTAAATTCACGGCTCTTATATCTTATATACAGTAAAAATGTTATCACTATTTGCTAAGCATAGATAATTTCCACCGCCTTTCATTTCATAAATTTGGTTTTGATAAGGTTGTATACAGTGACATGATATATTTCAAATTTCAAGAGTCTTAAAAGTCATTTACGACTGTAAAAGTAGAAATAAAATCAGTGTTCATCTCACTGTTAAGAATTCGTATATCTTGCAAAGAGCATTTCCCCCGTAGAAAACGTGGCCGCTCAGCTGCATGACAATTCGTGGTAAAAGGTAAACGAGCCCCATACACAGATCTGAAATAAACAGTATAATAATTTAACTTCTGCATAATTTGATTGGACACGTGACATTCGTGAAACTTTAACTATATAGGCCTACACTGTATATAAAGCGTAAAGTACCCCATGGAAAGGTGAAAATAACGAACAGTGATCAATGTCATAATTGACATAAAGAATATAAAATAGTAGTAGGGCAAACACGGACCCCTGGACATACCAGAAGTGGAATCAGGTGCCTAGGAGGAGTAAGCATCCCCTGTCGTTCGGTCACACCAGCCGTGAGCCCTATATCTTGATCAGGTAAACGGGATAATCCGTAGTCAAAATCAGTGTGTCAAGATCAGCCAACAATCGGTATGAAACAACTCGAACAGCATTTGACCTAATGATAGGTTGTAAAGGCAAACTAGATCATTATAACGTCCACAAAATTTGCCTTGTTCAAATAACGGAGTAATCCAAGGCAGGCTGTGTTGGCAGCCTATATCGTTATAATGAGCATATAATTTGCGAAATGCTTACTTTAAACGTGACTTTTGAAGCCCCTGTAACATCAACTTGTTAGTCGGTAGCTTGTCTCGGGTTAGAAACTGATCATACATACAACAAGCTCTTGCGTATCGAATCGGTTTAGAGACATAATACCAAATGCAATGTTACAAGGGTTTCAACAGTCTCGTTTAACATCAGCATTTTGCAAATACTGTGGTCGTTATAATGATCTAGTTTGCCTTTACAGCCTATCATTAGGTCAAATGCTGTCTGACGTGTTTCATACCGATTGTTGGCTGATCTTGACTACGGATTACCCCGTTTACCTGATTAAGATATAGGGCTCACGGCGGGTGTAACCGGTCGACATGGGATGCTTATTGCTCCTACATGTAGCACCTGACCCTACATCTGGTATATCTAGGGGTCTTTGGTAGCTGCAGAACTGTAGCTCTCTGGAAAAAAATATTAGGTCATATTAGAGATTTCTGATATATCCGAATATTTTTTCAGAGAGCTACATTTCTGCAGTTAGGGCCCGTACTTGCCCAACTCTCTATTTTGTATTCCTTATAGGAGTTATGAGATTAATCACTGTTCGTTATCTTCACCACAGATGATAATGGAATATTGCTACATAAATATGGGAAGTCGACGATGAAGAAGCTACACAACGTAAGTTGGTCCAAATTAACCCCCACCCTCAATATTGACACGATTCTATCCTTTATTATATACAATGGTAATTTAATGTTTTAGATTTGATTTAAGTTTTAAAAAAAAACACAAACCTGCAAACGCCAAGTTCTTTATGACGAAATGCATTCTTGATGTCTGACTGCCAAAACTAATCACCAGAAGAACTGCCCCATTCCCGATTATAATCAGGAAGAATAGAAACAGCTCGAATACTACCTGCTGTGTCTATATGAAAGAAACAGAAAAAGTAGAATTGTTTTTGTTAAACATGTTTCTGATTTTAATAGTATCTCGAATATGTTTACCGAATGGTTCAATATGGGTGGTGTGGTATAAATATTACAATTCAGTTTCCATAATGTCTGGATTATTTTGAAACAATAACGTATTCTGAATTGATGGCAGAACGCGGGTGCTTCTTTGGTAGAAAGGGATCGTTTCGAACTAAAGGCCCAGTCCAATTTAATTTATAATAAAGACATTCCACGTTTGAAGTGATATATTTGCATGTGTAAAATTTGTACAATAACTTTAGGATATATTTCAAGCGTTGCCAGGTTGCGTAGCATATAGATGGGGGCAAATACGAAACTTCTTGTAGGACACGTAAGGAAGGTAGATAACTCCAAATGTAATTAAGATTTTCAAGGAGGACATAGTTCTTGATTGTGCACATTGTCTTAATTCCCTCACACGGTATTGTGGTGGAGTTTGGGTGTGTGTATTTAGCCCAAATGAGAAAAAGTGAAAGCCAAAGGGGGTACATGTACCTACGCATAGTATATTTTGTGCGCCACCATGTATGAATATCATGTCATTTAGGGTAATTAACTACACCTATATGAAATACAAATATATTGAGATAAAAATGAAATATGATTTTTAATTAAACTGTCGTAATACGACTTTAGAATACCCCCTATACCCTATCCCCTATCTACATGTTTCGGAATAAAAAAAAAAATGTTCCGTAACTTCCAGCTAAGCAAATAAAAACATCATTAGGTAGAATCCGATAAAAAAAAAACCAATGAAACAAACTTGCATGGAAGAGAAATACACGTATGAAATTATTTGATTGATTGTATATTGTTTAATTAACGTCCCTCTCGAGAATCTTTCATTCATGTGGAGACGTCACCATTACTGGTGAAGATCTGCAAAATTTAGGCTTATGCTCGGCGCTTATGGTCATTGAGCAGGGAGGGATCTTTATCGTGCCACACCTGCTGTGACACGGGACCTCGTTTTTTGCGGTCTCATCCGAAGGACCGTCCCATTTAGTCGCCTCTTACGACAAGCAAGGGGTACTGAGGACCTTTCTAATCCAGATCCCCATGAGAATATGAAATTATGATATACATTTTCAGTACAAAAGAAATGAGAGGTCATCATATGATTATCTGAAATGATATTGGTCCCATCCCTGCACGGACAATTTTGTCAAATGTCAGAGCAGCGTCAATTTATAATAAAGACGACTAAATAACGTAAAAAGTCAATAAATGATACACGGTCTCAAAACATTTTTATTTTTATTTTAGAAAAATGTATTTTTAAGCAAAACTAAACTTTCCCACGGATCAATTCCACCATATCAGCTCTGAGTCATCCTAAAGTTAAACAATTTCTGATCTGCTGCCGACATTTAATTCTAGCTGCTAGATTCCGCATAGCCAGACGAAACGTGAAAAATAATTCAGTGTTGCATTTTTGTTGTTTTACAAATTGTCCGTTTTCTGCAGTTTGATAATTTTTACACCGGACAAATATCGAACCATTACTTTAAATTTACGTCCCCTTACTATCATGTCACTTGAGTCGATAAATATGTTGTTTTAAATTATTAACAGTATGTGTGTCTCACAGACGCAAGTTAACAATATGACAGGAAACAGCTGAGAACCTTACCAGATATGGGTTTCCTCCGGAACTGGCTCCACTGGATTGACTTCCATTACTAATATTGTAATTAGAATCCATTACACAAAGTTAACATTAAATGCTTCTGATTTCTTTAAAAACGGGGGATGCTTTATAGAACTGAAAGAATACCAAAGTCTTTCTATTGCTTAACATGGGGGGATGGAGATAACAAAAATGGCACACAGTACTCATTTATCATTGCACAACACACAAGACGCCTACAGAATAAATTTATCTTCCGTTTGCCAAAATCTCAAAACTGAAAGATGTTTTACAGATCCCCAAAGAATACCAAAGTCTTTATGTCGCTCACCATGAGGAGATGGCGATATCTTCTCTAAATAATAAACAATACACATTTATCAGAGCACAATACACAGGAACAACTAAACAATCACTCCTTCATTAGCTATAGGGGTCTACTTTGAATGAAGTAATCTTCCGTTTACCAAAATCTCGCACCTCAGAATATACGAGTGTATTGTTCAGATGTTGCGTAATAAAATGAAAGGCATAAAAATACTTTGTGCAATATACTTGCCGTAAAATCATTCACTGCACTTTTAGATATGTTTAAGTTAATCTAAAAGAACATATTAGTGATTTCAAAGCAAAGGCGGCACTGAATACCCATACATATGTCGACACGAACAATTCGATATGTCCTAGGGACGACCCGCCCCTTTCTCAGGACAAAGTATAAATGAAGAGCCGGGCGAACACGGACCCCTGGACACACCAGAGGTGGGATCATATGCCTAGGAGGAGTAAGCATCCCCTCCTGACTGGTCACACCCGCCGTGAGCCCGATAAGTCGTACGTTGAATTGATTAACCACTTCAATCCCTGTTTAGGAATACATACACACACGCGCGCGCGTGTGTGTATTTTATACTACATGGATAACAACACTTACATGTGCTTTAGTGCCAATAAAGAGTTGATTGATCGATTATTTTATTCATGTTTTCTATATTCGTACGTTACGTATTCAAAATAATATTCATTAAAAATTGAAGTTTACTGTAGGTATTTTTCATACTTAAATACGTTCTTCAAATGAGTATTTTTATTTCTATTGATCGCTGTTCGTTATCCTCACCTTTCATCTAATGCAATGAGGTGTTTTCTATTGATCGCTGTTCGTTATTCTCACCTTTCATCTAATGCAATGGGATGTTTTCTAACATGTGAACAATGCCATTAGCCTACCAGAATGAACTATAGTGAAGGGCTGATGCGTGGAAAAATAAGCTTTCATATGAAAACATGAAAGTTGCTCTACATAGATTTGATAGTTACATGTAACAGGGGCACTACATATCCTAGACACCTGGTCCCACTTGTGATATTTCTAGGGCTCCGTGTTTAGCCTACTCTAAATGTCGTATTCTTTATGGTATTTATGCAATTGATCAGTGTTCGTTATCTTCAACTTTTCATTTTACATAGTTTTAATTGTTTCCGAGTAGTTGCGGTCGAATTTGGCGCTTGTGTCAATAAGTTCTCTTGTTAATCCACAGTATATCTTATGCAGATAGCGATGGGAACAAGATACTCGTAACTGACGTAACTGGTGATTTACTTCTGACGTAACTGGTGATTTACCTCTGACGTAACTGGTGATTTACTTCTGACGTAACTGGTGATTTACTTCTGACGTAACTGGTGATTTACCTCTGACGTAACTGGTGATTTACTTCTGACGTAACTGGTGATTTACTTCTGACGTAACTGGTGATTTACTTCTGACGTAACTGGTGATTTACTTCTGACGTAACTGGTGATTTACCTCTGACGTAACTGGTGATTTACTTCTGCTTGAGAGTGTCGTTTTTCTCTTCCCGTTTCATTGGTGAAATATGAAGCATGTGCGGTACTTTTCAAATTGAAATAACTTTGCAGGAAATCGTGATATTTTTCGTAAAAATGGTTCCATCAGAGAAATTTGTTGTTTTAATCAGTTATTAATCTTTAATTTATCTAAGTTTTTTTTTTTTTCTCATTACAAATTATTTCAAAATCCATTATTATATGAGTGGGATCATCAATTTATAAACTTTACTGTATTCAATTTTCGGTGCTATAAATTTCTAAAAATTTCTAAGATATAAACCGATTCAGCTTATCTTAGAAAAAGTTTTTCATTCGGGAAATTAAAACCATATAGATTTGTTTTTGATTATTTTCAGTTTTATTTTTATTTGTTTATTTACTTATTTTGTTTTATTTTCAGTTTTAAATATGTAAATAGCATACATGTATGTATACAACATACCTTCATATACTATTTTATATTGTATCTGTATAATACTGCTGTCTGTATATATGTTTTCAGGACCACAATGTAAACTAGTTTTAAACTAATTGTGCTATCCTGTTTAAATAAAGGACATTGTTATTATTATTATAATCGGCCTCTGGTCCAATACGGGACTTTCGAGATTTGGATCCACTCTGACTTTTATCGCGCGTTGAACGTAATTTGTAGGGCATGTGACTTCCGGATTACAATAACAACTAATTAAACAAGCATGGGATACATCAACTGATATCAAATTTCTGCTTTTAAATGCTATCTTTGAAAGAAAGGAATCACTACAACCATTTTATAGGAAAATGCATTTGATTAAATTATGTGAGTTGGCGAGGGAAATAAATCTATGAGATATCTTGAGGATATCGGTAAAAACTTCACGCCTTGCATCCAATGATACGCGTCTAAATGCGCCTTTTCCCTTACATCTAATTTACGCCCAGGTACTAAGCACCAATAGTGGACCGTCTGCTAGCGAAACACCATTTGTATCAATGTCAACTTTGCCCTGCAATTGGTTATTATCACGTGACCGTGGTGTGTAAACGTCAAATATAATCAGTCGTTCCGGCACATCCCGAAAGTTCCGTATTGATACCCCAGTACAGCCCATTAATTATACGGATTAAATCGAGTTAAGACTCACGGGTGATTAGTTTAAGATAATGGCTACCTAGGGTGGTTTTTTTTTTTGTATGTCTATGTTCTTTAAAGCAGAATTACACATTCAGGAAAGTAGTAGAGGGATCCCGGATAGACGGGTCAACTGAGTGCACTTTTTAAAATCCTGCATAGGCAGATCAATTGAGTGCATATTTTCGTATTACTGATTTACCACAGGAAAAACCATAACATCATCAAATTAAAGTACTTAATGTAGCTTTATAGGAATATACTGGGACAGATTGAAGAGCTTCATATCCACCCCCTTATCAAAGCCTTCCATTTACAGCGCAGGAAAATATGTGCAGGGTTGAAGCCTGATATCGCTGCATTCTTACATCGCCGTCGCATAAAATTTGCTATTAAAGAAATCCACTATTCTTGTGTTCAAATATGCCATTCAAACCGAAAACCCACAGCTTCAAATGATTTCGTTGTTTCGACCATTGGCTAAGGACGGTCTGAGGATATCTACAACGTACATTGTAACAGTTTGTTATTGTTACTAACAGTTTGTTGTTGTTACTAACAGTTTGTTATTGTTACTAACAGTTTGTTGTTGTTACTAACAGTTTGTTATTGTTACTAACAGTTTGTTATTGTTACTAACAGTTTGTTATTGTTACTAACAGTTTGTTATTGTTACTAACAGTTTGTTGTTGTTACTAACAGTTTTTTATTGTTACTAACAGTTTGTTATTGTTACTAACAGTTTGTTATTGTTACTAACAGTTTGTTGTTGTTACTAACAGTTTGTTATTGTTACTAACAGTTTGTTATTGTTACTAACAGTTTGTTATTGTTGCTAACAGTTTGTTAATCTTACTATAAGGGTTTCACCTTTGTGTACAGAATAGGAGAGCTGTTGGAATTCGTACGAAGAACTTTTTTTTAAAATGTGCATAGAGGTTTGAAATAGAATGTGAAAAGAGCTCGATATATCTGTAGTGTGAATTTATATGATATTTTCTCTAGATCTGCATGGTTATGTGGTCATAATCAAGATTAAGGAGCACAAATTCTTTTACGATAGTTATTTTAGCACTTTCAATGTTTTCAGGCACTTGTCGCCTACAAGGAAATCCGAGCTGTTATCGTTTGATAAGTGGGGTTTTACTTTGAATAGAAGGATGTCCACTGCATTTTTAATTGCCCCTTTTTTATTTATCATTTCGCTTTAATGTTCAGTTGAAACTACATGTAGGTCATGGAAACTATTTAGAAATCCTAAGTAAAGATATGTAATTTTTATCTTTGCACAGTTTATGAAAACGAGGTTTTGGCTGTCACAGGAACTCAAAGTCCTAATACATGTACGTATTCGTTCGAGTAAATATTTAATTTATGTCCATGTTAAAATTTGTTAATTCAACATTTAAACCTACTTCAGTATCAAGATGTTTCCAACCAAATGCTTCCTTCAGTTTTTGCTCCGGGCATGTATTACAATGTAATCCAATTAAATAAATCTGTTCTGGCCTCTTTTGGTACAACATAACTGCAAAAGCCTTTCCTTTCACTACAAAATACGCATTTATTATGTGGTTTTCCTGCAGACATCATTAGAACCGATATCCCTGTAGATGTTGGTATATCTTTTGGGACACACCGTACTTTAATGTTACATGCACGTGTGAGTCAATTTATCATTCACCGTATAAAGATGATATCAGGAGTATGATTACTTGGTACATAAAAACCATATCGTGCAGGTCGACCGATAACTGTTTTATTTATAAACACAGCCTCGAACAGTGTAAAAAAATATTAAAAATGATTCAAAACCCCATTGAATATCAATACTATAATAAGTTTATGACTATACAGTTTATTTTCCAGTAATTTAAAACAAAAATCTCAGCATTATGGTTTCTGGATAGGGCCATTTGCAAATGCGTGACTGCGCGTTAGACACAACACTCCGTCACGCCAACAAGCAACGTGCTTTCGCGCAGACAAGCAACGCGCCTTGTTGGCGTGAGAGCGCGATGGTGCGTTGCTTGTTGTCGTGAGAGCGCGAAGGTGCGTTGTTTGTAGGCGTGAGAGCGCGAAGGCGCGTTGCTTGTTGGCGTGAGAGCGCGAAGGTGCGTTGCTTGTTGGCGTGAGAGCACGAAGGTGCGTTGCTGGTTGGCGTGATGGCGTGTTGTGACTAACGCGCAGTCACGCTTTTGCAAATGGCCCTATCCGGACACCATACAGCATTGCCTTCTAGTTAAGGTAAAAAAAAACCACCAAAAAACAAAACAACAACAACAAAAAGAAACCTCCAAAATAAAAAAACACAACCCCATTGTATTACGCGATACAAGGATGCGAAATAATTCACTTATGACGTCACACTCAACAGCTCCTCGCTGACCACTACACCACCAAGTCATATAACATTGACCCTTTAGATTTACAATAATAAAGCAAACGTATTCGGACTTTGTATTTTTTAAAAAGACTATGCCAAAATGCTCACAGATACAGAGTGGGTCTTTGTTCCATTCTTGTCTAAGAATTTATAGATATTTCAATATTTCTTTACAATGAAATGGAGCGATGACCCATTACATGTATGAATGTATTTGAAAAATCCGTTAGGTTAATTCAGCTTGTTTAAGCATTTTAGTAGGTCTGTAACTTTCAATTCGCATCTTTGTCAAATTAGAATGTAATTATGTTATATCCATCAGTCGGTCGGTTTTGATGTGACGTTGAGCGTTGGATAACTACAGGTGACCGGGTCGCACTAATCTCGGTAGAGATTCGGCTTGGCTGAATATTTGGACTGACACCTTCAACGAATCTCGGAGCATTCCTTCATAATTCATGTCTGGAAATTTACTTTCATCTTCGGTCGGTTCTAGCAATTAATGTGCACTTAGGTGACACTGCTGACATGGATTATGAAGGACTGTTCCGAGATTCGGTGAAGGCGTCAGTCCAACTATTCAAGCCAAGCCGAATCTCAACCGAGATTACGGGTCGCACCTGCCGCTGCTCTACAAACTGTACAGACCAGTACAAACTGAACAGACCGGTTAGTCAGGACAAGATGAGCCGTAATGATTTTCAGGTTAAACGGTTAACTGGTGGTGATTACGCACGGACAATAGTGAGGAACTGTATTGTTTATCGTATATCTATATAATTTATTATTATAGTGTATTAGGGGCGAGATCAAAAGATCGATGTCGGATTAAAATCTAAATTCAAATGGTATGGGGGGGGGGGGGGGGGGACTCCCGTAAGTGTAAGTTTCTGTCATCCGATATCGATTACACTTTAGTGGAAAAGAAACAAAATGACAAGTGACTGTTAAAAAACACATAATAATATTACATTTTAATGAACATTTAATAGTTTTAATGTGCACTTCATTTGTGAAATAAACAGTAGAAAAGGTATACAGAGTGTTATTTATACTCGTATGTTTTTACTTGTTAATCGATTAGCTTCAACACTCATCATGTTTAGTTTTAAGGGAGAATCTTGGTGAAAATCATTTGAATTTAGTTATTTTTGTCAGACATTGAACTTTTGATCTCATCCCTTAGGAACTATTACTAGGTATTAGTACCCAATAGTGGATCGTCAGGCGGATAGGTACTCTTACTAGGTATTAGTACCCAATAGTGGATCGTCAGGCGGATAGGTACTCTTACTAGGTATTAGTACCCAATAGTGAATCGTCAGGCGGATAGGTACTCTTACTAGGTATTAGTACCCAATAGTGGATCGTCAGGCGGATAGGGAAGCTTTTGGTTGATAGTAATCAACCTTCACAAATAGAAATGTTGGATGACTACTTCTTCTTTTTTTAGAAAACAATATATTAATTTTTGAGTTATTAGAATTTAAAGTAAAATAGGTCTTATTTTCTAATAAACATTCGTATTATAAACACTATTGTAGCTAACACTAGTATCAAGGTTCTCCCATAATAAATCAACTATACGTGTATTAGATGCGGGGTATATTAAACCATTCATTGTAACTTGCCGTAAGGAAGTATTTTTATCAAAGTGATTGGATGTACAGTGTATTTGTAACCAGGTTTATTTTCAGTTACAAGAATGTATTCATAAATATACGTCAAATACCGGTATGCATGGTAACTGCAAATACTTTTCATTTATATTTCAGTAAAATGTGCAATTCTCACTGGGTTGCGAATAAAATAGAGGAACAGGAATTTATTATTTAAAAGATATAATCGTAAACATCGATGTCTCTAGTAAGGGTATGTTTGCCATGCAATCTAATTAAAATCCGATCCTATGATCTGCTCATCTACTATATCTATGTGTAGCGAAAGTAGATGAGCAGATCATAGGATCTACTTTTAATTACCCGGTAGATTGGTTTGCCATGGTAACAAACTCAAGAACCTGTGTCAAAAATATCTGTTTTTTGGTAAAATATACCATTGCTATATACTTCATTCATTTTGGGAATTTTTTAATTACTTTGATGTCAGTCCCGCGCTTCTTTTCGATAAGTGGTCAATTTCAGTAAATTATTGTGTCTTCAGCAAGGGTATGGTTGACATTCGTTACCATGGAAACGAACTCGCGAACCTATCTAAACAAATGCCCTTTTCTGTAAAAAAATAAAATAAAATAAAATAAAAAAAATGCTATATATTTCCCTCATTTTTAGAATTATTTGATAAATCTGATGTTAATCCCATACATCCTTAAAAGGAGTTTTTACAGGTTCTGTGAACGTCTAAAATGTCATTGGGGTATATTTACGTATAGAAAGCGTGTATCCGTACAATCCAAACTTATTTCTACGTAACAGCAAAGTAAACAAAACTTTAAAGATATTTTGATTTTACCGTAGTTCATGCATGTCGGCCAAACTCTCTGAAGTAAAAAAAAAAAAAAAAAAAGGAAAATTATTGTTGCTGCGTCAGTAGAAACATTGATGAATGTTTTAAAATATCTAATTAGTTGTAATGAATGTTAATCAATTTAACATAGTATAAAATTTTGAAATTGATGCTTTCATATAATGAGTTTTATATATTCATCCCCCCCCCCCCCCGTTCCTTTCTTAAGTAGCCAGTATATTAGCTTTGAGAGTAAACGTCATTATGTATGACACATTTAAAATCAAAATTAATCGGACAATTCATTCACCCTTGAACATAGAATGATATTTACCTAAGAAATCTTGACAGTGGTTTCAGAATCAAAAACTCATTTATCGATTTATCATTTACCGTACGAGCGACCAATCTATTTGTAATTGATAAGGAATTATTCTACCAAACTAATAAAAATTAATTTATCATTTCCTCCATACGCACTTTCCACATGTAACAAAATCACAAATAGATGATGTGTGTCATATATTTCATAAATAAAATGGAATGGCAAAAAAAAAAAAAATAATAATAATAAACACACACGCGCGCGTATCGTGCTGATATCCCGGATGTCATGTAATGATGCCGATTATTTAGCTAGTATGCATTCTGAAGCATTTTGGGTTTCTGCAATCCATCGAAACTCGAAATCTTATAGTATGCGTGCCATCTTCATTTTCATGCCATGCCATTTCAACATTTTATAAATTTATTCAGCTTCTTGAATACAAATTGTACCCAGATACATGTAGACCTAAACCTTGAATAAAAACCCATGAAAGGAATATACGTTGTACAAAATCCCCCGGAGATGATTTTTTACGCATTTAAATAATTTACTATCGCTTTTATTCAATGGATAGATATATAAATCATAATGCACTTAAACCTTTCATATTGCAATAGTGTATTTACATGTTTGTTAAGTATTTACAGAAAATGCCATATTACAATTCTTGTTTGTTCCCTTGGAAATACTTTAGAATGGTTAAAATTTTAGCCGCTGATTTGATGCTTTGCATTGAAAATTACCTCGTTACAACTGATTTGGAATCGATCTTAAACTGTCAGATGGCTGATCGGTGTCCCAGACACTCTAGATCTGAATCACGAAGGCACGCGATCCACGCAGAGCCTGAAACACAGCCAAGGGAATGAAATTGATAATATTCAGATAAAAAGGATATATAATGCTGCTTAGTCATGACCTGCCTGCACTTTAAGATTGTCATTTTTACGTTTCCGTGATTTCATAATGATACATGTAACCTGCAGTTACTGTAACGCAGTAAAGGAATCAGGAGAGGGTGAATAAATAGAGAGCTCGATTAATTAAATACCCCCGATAGAGGATTTATCGCGGACATTATGAAATGCTACCCTGAATCATACACAACATTGATCAGAATTCTTATCAAGAAATAAACAAACGGACAGAGCTAATGCGGTGACGTCACCCGTTTTCAAATTGGTCAATAAATATGCGATTCGATCGTTTGACAAGCATCACTTCTCAGCGACAGCAGTGCATAATTAGGACTTTCTGAGTTCCGAAAGTATTTCACTCCTTTACAACTTATTTCTGAAAACAAAATGAATTTAATTTTGGAACACATTGGTGTAACGTTTACAGGTCCAGATTTCATAAAGTTTGTTTCCGGTCTAATGGTTTTGTGGGGATTGTCCAACCTCGTCACTCTTCAGTTCACCACAGCCCCCTACGGTCGATACACCCGGTCAGGATGGGGGTATTTACTGCCTTCCAAACTCGCCTGGTTTGTGCAGGAGTTACCGTCCTTTGTTGTCCCTCTTTTAGTACTCTCTAGATGGCGCTATGAAGATTTAAATATCATCAATAACAATAATAAGGTGTTAATTGGATGTTTTCTGTTGCATTACTTTCACAGGTAAGATTTTCTTTGTTTGATATCAATATTTCTTCACTCTATATGATATCGCTGGTGTAAACCGATAATTTATAGACGCAATATAAACATCTCCGACAGACATACTCATAATCTGATATTCCTGCGTGTACACTGTATATGGTAAGGCTGAATTTTAATCTAAATATGCATCAGAGTGTTTTGTGGGATTTCAGGACTTTCATTTTCCCACTAAGGATAAGGGGAGGTAAGCCTGTGCCGATGTTTCCCTTCCTTGCCGCCGTGTTTTTCTGCTCTGTCAATGGCGCGCTGCAGACGTGTGGACTTCTGCTAGAAAAGGCCGAGATCCGCCACTGGCTCCAGCAGGCCAGATTTTACACAGGTAAATGAATATGATAATCGATCATCCAATACACCCTACTTGCTTAATAAAAGGTGAAGATAACAAACAGTGATCAATCTCATAACTCCTATAAGGAATACAAAATTATGAGAAGGGCTTACACGGACCTCTGGATATACATGTACCAGAGGTGGGATCAGGTGTTTAGGAACAGGTAAACGGAGTAACCTGTAGTCAAAATCAGTAATATATGTCCTTTCAAGTCCGATTCTTGGATTTTTTAGTAATTTTTCAGTCATGTAGAGCCGTCACCTTGACCTGTGCATGGTGCTTACAGCCGCAGCAATATGGGTCCCTCCTCGTGCCATTACCTACCGTACCGCAGTCCTCTGTTCTTACGCTGGGTGTCTGGCGAAGGAACAGTTACTAACCATGTTAATAGACATTCTCGTGTTCTAGGTCTACCGTTTCAACTGAATGAAAATACAATGTAAATGTACTGAGCAATTTCCAGTTATGAATACACTATTTCTGTGCCACAGATACCTGGGTTGAACTAAATGTTATCGATTTGTATATTATGACATGAAAATGCTTTCACTTTAAATCAACACATTGAGTCTTGTTGTTATAGAACCATTTCAGGTAACCCACTGTATACTCTATTTCAAACCAGACTGCTCAGTTACAGGTAATTCAGTGCACGTGTTCCCAGGTTCGAATCCTGATTGATTGATTGATTGTATCTTGCTTAACGTCTCGCTCGAGAATTTTTCACTCATTTGGAGACGTCACCAAGACCGGTGAAGGGCTTCAAATTTAGGCCTATCTCGGCACTTACGGCCATTGAGCAGTGAGGGTTCTTTGGCGTGCCACACCTTCTGTGACACGGGTCATCCGTTTTTAAGGTCATCTCCGAGGACCCGTGACATTCACACCTAATGCCGAGCGTTTGACTATGGTATTCTCACTACCTGTTTTAACGACTTAGGTCTGTCGCGGCCGGGATTCGAACCCCGGCCTTCCGCATGCCGGGCGAACGCTCTAACCTCTCGGCCACCGCGGCGGTCTCGAATCTCGATATAGTCCACTACATTCCTCCCCTCCTGTTACAGAACATAAAAGTACATCATGAAAGGGTCTGTAATTTGATCAGAAAATATTAACCATTCTTAGCACAAAAAAAAAGACCCTTATCTTATCCAGCAATGTTTTAATACGTCATAAGGAAAAAAATGCGATGTCCATTATCCCCCCGCATACTTGTAAAGACAGACGTCAAGATTAACAATCACCAGACTGAGTATTATCATTTTCGATTGACTGTAACATCTTAACGACCATCAATATTATGTATTTAAAAAAAAGAGCTTCGATATAACAAACCGAAGGTTTTGAAATGGTTGCTTTACATAATGTTGATAGTTATGTGGACTGATCCCACCTCCGATATTTCATGGAGTCTGTGTTTGCCTTACTCTCAACTTCGTATTGTTTATAAAATCGATCACTGTTCGTTATCTTCAGTTTTTCACTTTACATAGTTTTGGTAATTACCACGTAGTTACGCTTGTGTGAATGAGTTTTTTTGTGTAAATTTAATTGTCTTTTTTTTTTTTTTTTTTTTTTTTTTTTGTATACAAAAAGAGACTTACAATTAACTTGGTCAAGAACTTAAGATTTTCAACCATTTTCCCTCTTTCTGATATAGGAGAATAGAACACTACAGACAATGATCTTGAGTAGAGTAACATCATTATATCTCATTGCCTTGCAGGTATTGGGATATTTTTCACGGGAATGTACATCAACGTCCGATCAGACATTTTACTTACAAGGTTACGGGGCAAGAAAGAGAGAGCATATCAAACTCCAAAAGGTATGTTTAATCAATATAGGTAATTGATGCATGAGAGAGAGAAAGAGAGAGAGAGAGAGATTTAAAAATTTAACGTAACATGGTTTTGTGAAGTAATTTTAAAATAGTGATCATCATTGCGAAAACTGTAGTACAGCGTAGTTTTGAAAAATCATCCTATTGTTTGTTTGCGCCTTTAATAGTTTGGTAGCAATGTATATTTATTTCTAAAATGTGCATTTATTAGTTCACAAAAACATCTTAGGTAAAAAAAAAAATCATTGAGCTGTACATCTACGTATACTGATGGTTGAACGGTCGCGTAGAGCACAGGGGCTCGGTTGTCAGATATTGAAAGTTTGTATTATTTATTCCCGAATTATAAATTATATGAATAAATTCCACTACCAAAACCCGCTTTTTTCGTCGTTTTAAAAAGGTGTACCATATATGTATTATTTGTTCCCGAATAATATATAAGTAAAATCTACTACCAAAATCCGCTTTCCCCGTCGTATTAAGTGTATATCATAGGTACATTAAAACGACTTGAAATATGTCATTGTTAACGTTGGTGTCAAAAACTCCCATAAAACAAGTATTACAGCTACTGTTCGCTTAGTTTTGGAACTTCTATTTTCCAATTGTTGATTTAAAATTTACGTCCCATCGATAATTTTTCACTCATATAAGAGTCATATTGAAACATCACTTGGTAAAGTACCCCAAATTTAGACCTATGCAAAGCCTACGACCGTAGCAGTGGGGGTTCTTTTTCGTGCCAATACATGCCGCTAAAGGCCATGTCCGAAAGACCCGTAATTCTCGTTTTAATATACCGAGCGTTTGGTGAAGGAACAATCACTACCTATATCTAGTCGAAGGTTTGACACGACATGACACGAGCGGGGCTCTAACTCACGACCTCCCGGTTACGAAACAAACGCGCTACCGCTGAGCTACGGCGACCGGTCATATTCCGATTGTGATTACAATTCAAGATCACCTGAGCTATTCATGTGTTTTCTACATGTATGTGATTAGTTTATATCCTTGCAGGATTTCTATTCGAATACGTCTCTGGCGCCAACTTCCTTGGAGAGATCCTAGAGTGGGGTGGATTTGCTGTGGCGTGTAACAACCTCCCATCTGCGGCCTTCGCTATTTTCACATGCTGTAACATCGGACCGAGGGCGTTTCACCACCACAGGTATATAAAGAGTTTTCGTTGTTCCGCAAAAGTAAACAGGTAGAATTTAAAAAAAAAATCTACTCTCCACTTTCGCATTCCACACACGTGTAAGAGGCCGACAGGCTAAAATGCTCACCTGAGCTACTGTGCTCGGAGATGTAGGCTAAAATGCTCACCTGAGCTACTGTGCTCGGAGATGTGAACTTTGAACACTAACCGCACATAAGACAAAACCTGCAAATCAACGTTAAAATATATAGCTCTGATCTGACAATACGACTTGCCTCTAATATGTTCAGACAAGAAGTATACTCATCATAAAACGTCATAACTCATTTTGCCATATTTTGAAGGAATTCGCCATTAATCCACATATAAGTTAATTCATTTGAAATATAGAAACTGTTAACAGTTTTGATCAGTGTTATATATGGATAACATTTATATAACTCTAATAATGTCTATCATTTCTCCTATAAAACTGGATATAAGTTCATCAGCTTGCTATAATGAATTGTTTACAAGTACGTATCTGTGTTATATCTATGTAGTCATATATCTCAAGGTAGGAGCGATTGTAATGATAGTTTATGCACATCGTTTTACTTGCAAATACCTACATGTATAACTAGCCATCAGCAAGCAGATGTGTATGATTTTCTTCTAAAGAAAACAATTTAAAAGTATCAATTAAGTTTCTTATTTCGTTTTCCTTTTATCGCAGGTTTTACCGAGAGAAGTTTGACGACTATCCAGAGAACAGGAAAGCGCTTATTCCATTCCTTCTCTGACAGGAGATTCAAATGTGTGGGCTTAATGCAATAAACGATTACTTTTTTAATTAACTTAAAATGACAAATCATGTACATTATTATGTATATGTGTATGTAATCTTTTATTGAATAAACAGGTTGTAGTTGAATTTTCTGACGAGTATTTGTTACGATCTATGTATACAATGTGTAAGTTCCTCCTACGAAATCCAGAGATTCACCAACTGTCTGAAGGGCTACCGGCCTTCAATTGACAGAAGCCGCACCCACGGGTAACCATGATGAATGAGACTTCTTGGTACCGTAACAAGAGAGAATACCACACATGAAGAGGAAATCAAGTACTGGCTCAGGTCCTCATTCTATCCCTCATTCCCTGGTGCCATACACAGGGGTAAGTCACAAAACTTGTCCTTGGTACCTGAAGCCTTAAGAGAAACAAAGGTGCCTCCCCCCAGTAATGAGGGTGGAATACCAAGAGTTTAGAGACAGACATAAGCGAAATCCTCATTTATGGTAATCCCCCGAGTTCCGCCAACCCTTGTCCCAGATTGATGTACCACAATCCCAACAGAAACATTTCACTAACATTTACCCACATTTATATGGTTTAATTTGGCCTTGCACCCAAATTAAACCCAAGTAGCAATAACATATACATTGTGTAAGTGAATGATGCAGTCTACTGAAATGGCTGCCAACCGCTCACAATTCGCATACATACGGTAGCTACACATGCCAATTAAGGACAGGAATCTCACCAATAATTATCCCGTCCAATACCATGTAACCACGAACAGTACACCAATGTTTACAAGTACTCACGCAATGCTTTTACAAGGCAGAAAACAATAACGTCCGCCTTTTTGGGCAAGCACACAGCAAAAGTTCAATTGTCTATCAAACAAATCTCTGTTTTTGCCGCGTAAATAATAATGACTCATGTGCAAGTCTCTGAAAACGTAAAGGAACGCAGCCAAAATATTTTCCCAAAAATCTCGGTAAGGTGGGTGGGTGAAATTCGATTATTTGACAGCAGAATGAGGCTTTGAATCCTCTGATTTGATTTGGACGTATTTTATTGTATATAATATATACAAAAAGATCAGAAGCCAGTTCGTAACACTAACGAGTTCCTCTCCTTGTAGTATCATTCATGTCACATACAATTGCCTTTAGAAACAATATACAGAGAAAACATAATGGTAAGTGTTCTATAGATAAACAATGGAATATGATATGATCATCTGCTAAATCTTTAAGTTTCATGAATATAAGAGAAAGTGCAATTATCTAATTCAGTAGATAAAACATTATCACTCCAAAGTAGAAGATGTGTATCAATTATAACCAAATCATTTCTAAAACCATAGCAATGGATCCATTAATTTGTATCTAGCAGTTGAGTGTTTCTTACAAATAAAGAAGAAGTGATATGCGTCTTCACGCTTGCCACAGGAACATAATGGAGAATCAACAATATTGCGTCAATAAAGATCATAATTCAAAATATAGCTGTGTCTCAGTTTGGTATGAATTATATTCAACAGACGAGAACCATATGAAAGGTATACAGGGAGTTTGGGATTACTGATATTAGATCTAACGCTTTCACGAACCTGTTTAATTGAAGAAGCCTGTCTTGATTCAATACTAAGACAATTTCACTTAGTCTGGTACAAATTATTTTTTTTTGTAAACTTCAAGTCTGCATTTTGGTGTTAAATAGCTATCTCCATAACGGAGATTATATGTGGACATACTGTTTATTTTACTTAGGTGTTGTTTCTTTCAGATATTGTGGAACCTCGTTATTATGAATCTTGTACATGGTAACTAATTTAGCATTTGTTCGTCTAGAAGATAGAGGTTCTACACCAGTTTCAAATGCACATTAATTAAAGGACACCCAATAATTTTCCAAAAGATTATTTGGCTACTGCGTAGAATGTAAGAGGGGTTATGGGAGCCAGGGTGTGGTTTTTTCGACTCCCATTTGGGCCCCAGGTTGAAAATGAAAAAATCCAAAAACTTATAGCACATCTACAGGACACCATCAACCATCCTCCAAAAGAAGATTTAGCTAGTGTGTAAATTGTATGCGGAGTTCTGGGAACCAGGGATTCGTTGGTTTGAACATATTTTATTGTATATATAATATACAGCAGGTTTGAACACAAGTTCTTACAACTTACGAGTTTCTCACCTTAGATTAATTGATAACAATTGTCATAAAACACATGTATAGATAAAATAAATACATGTACATATAGCATAAAGTGAATTACTATCATGAGAATCTGCCTGAATTAAGTATAAATTTGTGAACAGCATTAAAAATGTTGCTGTTAGTTTCGAATTCATACCCCAAATTGTCACAGCCCCAAAGTAAAATCCGTGTATTTGTTTGGGGGTTTATTTTACAAAACAACTTACGACAAAGTCGCAAGACTTGGATTGTAATTACAAAATTTTAAATTTAAATATATGAATTAAAACGTCTCTGAGACCTGATTTACAGCATTATTTTTTCACTATTGTAGATCTACATGGGAGTGAATGATCTTACAATAAACGAGAACATTTCAGTTTGAAAAGTTGGTCGTAAGTCGCAAGTTCTTTTGTAAAACGCACCTCAGGGGTTTGTTTTCGACAAAACGTCGTTTGGGTGAAAATGAAAATTCCAAAAATCTTATTACACATCTACAGAACATCACCAATTATTTTCCAATAGATGACTTGGTTACTGTGTAAAATTAAGAGGAATCAGGATTTTGACGAAAGACGTCGTTTTTCTGAACCCATTTGCCCCAAGGGTGAAAAGGAAAATTTCGAAACCTTATTGCACATCAACAGGACATCATCTAAAAGATGATTTGGCTACTGCATAAAATGTAAGAGGTTTTATGCGAGTCAGTTTTTGTAGAAAAACGTTGGTGTTATTTTTTACCCCATCTGGCCCCCTGTAAATTGAAAGTTCCAAAACTTAATTGCACATCTACGAAACACCAACTATCATATTCCAAAAGATTAATTGGTTAATGCTTAGAATAAAAGAGGAGTTTGAGAAAGAAGAAAATGTGACAGACGGACGGACGGATTCTGATAACAACAATATACCTGGACTTTCTTTAGAAAGTGCAGGTATAAGAAAGTAGGGAATATTTGCCAATTCTTGCATGCATTTGTAACTGTTGAAAGTCTAATAAAAAATACAAGTAAAAATTAAGTACAAATGTGTACAAAAAATGTATTTGACGTCGATTTTTTTTTTTTTTTTTTTTTTTTTAGCTTTGCAACCCCAATAACACCTCTCCAGATCCGCCACTAAGAATAAAAAAGGAGGAAAACATTTCATGCAAAGTCGGAGATGAACGAGCCATTGCAAATGCTGTTAATTATACTGGAGAATCACTAAACAATTGTATTTTATGAATCTTAGAATGAAACTATGTAGAGGCTCGCTACATTTGTATAAGTTCTGTTTAAAAAAAAAACAAAAAAAAAAACTCCATGTATCGTCGACTGCCCTATTTCGGTGACTGACCAGAATCGGTGACCTTTTGTTTACGTGTGCGCGTTGCCGTTTCCAGGTGTAGATTGCGTCATCAATTTCGCCGTAGTGTTTGCTAACATGTATAGAGTACGTCTTCAATTTCCCCCCGAAAATGAACTACTACAAGGAGAGTATGCAAAACACGAGCACCCCAGAAATAATCCCATTTACTTATTACTTTTTCAAGCAAACCTTCAAATCAATATAAAGTATACCAAAAGTCTAGAATTCTACACTATGTTATTTTATTCATTGACATTTAGTTGCACATTCCTCCTGCAGGCGCGGATCCAGAAATTTTTTCCAAGGGGGGGGGGTCGAAATTTTCACAAAAACGAACCCGTAATATAACTCATTTTTCTTATAAATCGTTATATTGTAATTTTTTTATCTTTGCAAATTTCAGGGGGGGGGGGGGGGGGGGTCCGGACCCCCCGACCCCCTCTAGATCCGCGCATGCTCCTGTATATACGTTTTAATAGTTACAGACTTTTGGCAAACCTATTTTAACAATGGTCACCGAAATACAATGTAGGTGACGTCACCGTTTTAGGACCACAAAGTGACTTGTTTTTTGTTACGAAAATATATTCAATTAACTTGAATTTGGAATTTTTGGATGAAAGTAAAGGAATTTAATTACTTTAAAGGTAGGTGTGTAATTTATTTATTTAATTCAAGTGATTAATGAGAAAATCGCGGTTTATTACTAAAGTCACCGAAACTGGTCAGTCGACGATACAATGAATACCAAATGAAGTTATTTCATTGAATTCATCATTTAAATTTAGAAGTACTTCACGTCGAATAGTTAGCAGAAATGACATCTTTAGAAGCAACCTTGACGTTACGATCGATACTGAGCGCGGCATGAAAAATTCGGACTTAATTTTTTTTTTTTCATTTTAATTTTATATTTGTGTTAGTCTGTGCACTATATACTATATATTTTGTTAATCGGTTATGTAAATCTTCAGTTATCGTGATGACAGACCATGATATCGAGTCAGTAAGTAGACATGTAGTGTTCTAAAAACTTGAATCTTGGATCCACCTATCTATCCGAGTGCAGGTCAGGGGGAGATAATTCACAATAAACACAGGAGTCCACAGTGCACAGATAGAGAACATTCGTCCATAAAATGCCAGTTATCTTCAGAGAACTAGGCCTAGAAAATTGATGAGTATCTTCTACCTTAATTAAGTGTATGTTTATTTGTATATTTTTGTTTGTTTGTATAATTTTGTTCGTTGGTTTGTTATAAAGGTCACCATTTACTACAATGCAACGACAAAACGAAAGTAGATTGCCAAAGTTTTTTTTTCTTCTTCTTTGAATGCTCTCTATGATACCTGAATTGTTCTAGAACAATGATACATGAATTATGATGCAATACAAAATAATATCGAAACTTGAGTAAGTCAATTAAATTGTTTGAAGATCGTTTTTATCGGCATACTGTTGAGATAACTAATGCTGTACATGTGTGTAACTTAATGGTATGAACTTTGAAGCTTCACATTGGCATACGTCACGAAGCGTTAGGTTTATTTCTCATATATTTTACTTTCTACGTTCATTTCTGTGTGGTCCCGTGGGGACCCGAGTTAGAATAGGTCCCCAGTATCCCTTGCTTGTCGTAAGAGGCGACTAAATGGGGCGGTCCTTTGGATGGAGACTGCCAAAAACAAAACAAAAAACAAACAAACAAAAACAACAACAACAAAAAACCGAGGTCCTGATCCCGTGTCACAGTAGCTGTGGCACGATAAAGACCCCTTCCTGTTCGGGTGTTGCTAAAACGCGGATCGGAAAACGAAACGGAAGAAGGAACGGACGGAAAATATTGTATACAATAATGTTATGAGGAGGTCAGTATTTTGCTAAATAAAAGGTTTATCATGAACAAGGGAAGCAGGAATTACAGAGAAAGCGGGAAGCCAACCACAGAATCCACCGTTTCTCTATTTTGTATTGCTTATAGGGGTTAGGAGATTGGCCCCTGTTCATTGTCTTCACCTTTCATACTTCATACTAATCATTAATTACCATGAAAAATATCAATAAAGAAAAAAAAAAGAAAAATCATACTGATAAAGACTTGATTTTTCAAATTTCATATCCAATGAGTAACCCCCTCCTCCGAAAACAACATTGCAAAATGATAGAATAATTTTTTCAACAATTTCCCCCAAACATAGCCTTCTTAAAATTAAACTTGCTTTTATTCGCAATTTAATTCTACACTTGGTATAATCCATGTATGTATTTATGTATCGCATCAAATTTTAAAGCGAACGAGTCCGGTGTGTATAAAAGGTGAATTTATGTGAAAATTCGTACATTTACCGACATCCTGCGGATTAGTGTTGAACCCGAAGAGATACAGCGGGAAAGAAAGATTGAAACAGAACCAATGAAAACTTAGGTGAAGTTTACGATCCATAGTATGAGAAATTAACAGATATGAAATAGCTAAAAGACTAACAGACAATTTAAGCTTGAATCGAATAAAAAGGTCATCTCATTATTAATCTACATATGTAAATATTAAGATACAAGTATTTAATAGTTTATAGATAAACTGCTAGAAGTCCTCCCTATTTAGGATTGCGGTCACAAAGCCTTTATTACTTAAAAAATCATATATAAAACACAAGATGTTTAACTTGCTGACTTATAAGATCACGAATTTTCGTTGTTATATACATATCACCCCCCCTGTTGTAAGTATACACATACACGGTATTATGTATAAATTTACATGTAAATGTGCGTTAATGACGTTTTGTCACTGACTGGGGGGGGAGGGGGAGGGGGGGGGGTATAAAGTGCATGTGTTCTTTCCATTATCTACCCATAGGTGTAGCTGTTCACAAACACATCTGTCAATGACGATATTTCAAAATTCTTGTAAAACGCTTTGTAAATTCTTATACAAACGTTTAACT
The DNA here is from genome assembly GCF_947568905.1 of Ostrea edulis. Taxonomy (NCBI): domain Eukaryota; kingdom Metazoa; phylum Mollusca; class Bivalvia; order Ostreida; family Ostreidae; genus Ostrea; species Ostrea edulis. The sequence continues at coordinate 37,245,911 of NC_079173.1, forward strand.
TCGCTTAATCAATTTATGATGTAGAATTTAAGATAAAATTGTGTTACCGCTTGTAAACAAATTCCTCAAATTTTGATTTAATAATAACAAAGTATTTTCTTCAGAATTTCGATGTTATCTTAGCTACATTAATCATAATTCTTCTTTTCCGTTTTCCGTTCCGTTTAGTTTTCCGTTCCGCGTTTTACCAACACTTTTCCTGTTCAAAGGCCATAAGCGTAGAGGGTAGGCCTAAATTTTGCAGCCTTTCATCGGCAATGGTGACGTCTCCATATGAGTGAAAAATTCTTGAATGGAACGTCAAACAAAATCAATCAATCATTTCTGTCGGAAATCCCAGCCATTAAAACAGACGTACTATCATTACAGTACATATAAGTTCAAACTGATCATGAACGTGTGTCCTTTGCCTCTTCGGAAAGAATAGTGCGACATTTAACTTTGGACACGTATAGTGATTTGGGGGTTGGGGGTTGGGGGGGGGATTGTTGGGATTTCTGGTCGGGCTTGGAGTCCTCTGAGTTTTGGAAGTTGTTCTAGTTATTTGTTAATATATGTGTTTCTAAGTGTTTTTTTCCGGTGTTTTCGTTTATATTGGTGTCGCTGGCAGGATTTGTCGGTGGTATCACAGAGTTCGGGCCCAAAACGGGCTTAGTCCCTGTGGGGCATATTGTTTTTGTCCTGTTTGTTATTCTGTAATTCTGTCATTCTGTCTGAAACTTTAACCTTGCTAATAACTTTTGAACAGTAAGTGATAGAGCTTTGATATTTCACATGAGTATTCCTTGTGACAAGACCTTTCCGTTGGTACCAACATTTGTGACCCCGTGACCTTGACCTTGGAGTTTCACCTACTTTTTGAAAACTTTAACCTTGCAAATAACTTTTGAACTGTAAGTGATAGAGTTTTGATATTTCACATGAGTATTCCTTGTAACAAGACCTTTTTGTGGGTATTGAACTTTTTGACCTTGACATTTGACCTACTTTTAATTTTTTGACATTGGTCATAACTTCTAAATGGTAAATATTAGAGCTTTCATATTGTACATGAGCATTTCTTTTGACAAGATCTTTCTATTGGTACCAAGATATTTGCCCTTGTGACCTTGGCCATCTTCGGAATTGGCCATTATCGGGGGCATTTGTGTTTCACAAACACATCTTGTTTAAAGATAATGATTGCTGGAAGGGTTTTCGGGTTCCTTAGGGGGTAGGCACTCCCAGGGACCAGTTCATGTAGCAACGATAGCCCACATAACTCAAGTATATATGGTGTTGCCCAGATTCATAGGGGATATGTAAACCCAGTAAGTAGGGAATCCCCCTGGACACAAGGCAACTCATGTAATTCCCAGGGACGAAACGTAGATGATATGGGGTGAGGGTCAGTCGGGGCAAACAGGGAAGTCTCACTCGCCCCTCCCGTCACCAGTGAAGCCTGTTTGTTAGGACCCTTGAGAGACTCTCGGGGACTTCCTCATCGTGGTCACCAAGTGGCAGTTAGGGAAGGTTGGGGCGTAACATTGAGCCTCAAGTATAATGGTAGTTTAGAGTGGGGTTTGTTCTATGCAAAGTTCAAAACCTTGGCCCGTTATTATGGGTGGAATGATGACGACAGTCTGCTGGCATTAAGTGTCTCGGTAGAGGGGGCAGCCCTGAGGTATTTCCATATACTCTCCTCCCGGGGGGAGGACATGACATTCGATGAAATAGTAGCTTGTTTTGAGATTAGACATAGTTAGGCATGTCAGTACAGAAGATTGCAGGGCTGCTAGTAGGGATGGTTCCAAGTTGTCTAGTCATGATTTGTTAGTTTGTCGGTCTCCAGGGACCGGGGCTCGAAATAGGTCGGGGCAAGTGCTCCGTAAACCTTTATTAGGTAGCTCCAGTACAGCAGGGTCAGCAATCGACAGTGCATGTCATGAGGTCAGGATGCCAGTTAAACCGAGTAGTTGTGTGTCTGTGGTGGGCAGTAGTGTTTTGTTGTCGACGGGTGTGGTTATTTAGAGGGCCCGGAGTGAAGTAGAGGTCAAGGACACGGGGTCGGCGCAGACGGATGCTGCCAGGCGCAGATGAGAAGTTGTGTGGTTGGCCGGAGGACACTGAGGCAGGTGTTGGTCACCAGGGTGGTGGGCTGGAGAACATTGGGGATAGTGTCGGTTGCCATAGTGATATGACTTCTCGGGGTAGCTCTGGGTGTTCTCGGGGTTTTGATGTTGATGTGGATTATGATCCTTCCACAGTGTCCGAGGGTTTGGATGGTGATAATGGTTTTGTCACTGATGTTGAGTTGGGGTGTCTGGTTGAGGCACGGTCTGAAGCTCCGCCCGTTGTGATCTGTATATCGTGCCTCTCAGCTCATGCTCAGTTGGGTTTGAGTGGTGGGACCAGTAGTGCTGGACAGCGGGATATTGAGGTGGCATTCCGTTGATGGTCAGTTCTCGGATGCGGATGACGAGTCTGGGGGCGAGGGTGCAGTTGAGTGTCGTGTTGGTGAGTCTGGATTGCTCCAGGTTGGAATCGATGCATGGAGGTTTGTGATGAGGGTTGTGTTAGTATTCCATGCAAGAGTGAAAGCATGCAAGCCTCAGTTGTAGTGCTAGAGACATGCTGAGTGGCACAGTCTGATCATTGCGCATGTCCCAGCCATGATTGAAGCAGTAGTTTATCAGTTTCTAAGGGAGTCTGTCCCTAAGGCACCTGACAAATATACCATTGTTTGTTGGTGTGATGGAGGTTGTGTTGTGTCTGCGTCTCATGGAGATCCATGAGACGACCCTGCGGATGCGGGGTTTGTGGTTCTGTCCGGTTTGGCCTGTTGGAATAGTAGTGTTCCTTCTCTGACTGAGAGGCTTCCTCCTGATAAACTTCTAAGCAATGAACGGGATGGTTTTGTTGCACGTGGCTTCGCGAGTTTCCATTGGTCGTGGGGTGATGCTATGCATCCCAGGTTCAACTGACAGTGAACTAGGGACAACCCAAGTTTAGTCATCGCAAGGGGGTACGAAAGAAAGTTAATGGGTTATGTGAGGGGTGTGAATTCCTCCATGCACACAGTACTCCGAAATGCGGGGAAGGGCAGATAAGTCTGCAGTAATCCAGCCGTTCTTATGCAGGGATATTTCCTTGTGGTGTTTCCGCATCTGCTGACTGGAAGATGTGATGTCCTCTGGTGTGATGTGCCGTGTCCGATGTCCAAGATGATACCTGTTTTGTGGCGTTTTCATGTGGAAAGTTTATGACCGTATGTGATTCTGTGATGTGACTTTCCTGTTACTGGATTTTCTGTGATGCGATGTGTGACCGTGACTTTCTGTGTTGTGAACTCTTTGGACTGCTAAAGTGCAATGATTATATAGAGTAAAGTTTATCATACTGTAAATCATAGGTGTAACTCATTCATTTATTTACAGGAATTAGGACATTCCTCCTCAAAATGGGGGGGGGGGGGGGGGGAAGGGGTTAGTGAATTTGGGGGTGGGTGGGTGGATTTTTGGGATTTCTGGTCGGGCTTGGAGTCCTCTGAGCCTGCACGTGCAATTCTCTCTCTCTTATCCGCGAACTCAAGGCAAGCGGGCGTGTATTGAAATGTGCAGCATTGTCGCTGTTGTATTTGCCGCGTTTTTTGTAAGTTGTTCTTGTTATTTGTTAATATATGTGTTTCTAAGTGTTTTTTCCGGTTTTTCCGGTTATAGGAAATCACTTTACACGACAAAATCCGGAGTTTCGCCGACCCTTTATTATCATACAGAAAAACCCTTTACAAAATATCAGTGTAATTTTATGCTCACAATACAGATACTGCTAAAGATATTACATCTGATATAAATAAAAATCCCATGGGAGTTTTTTGTGGGATTTTCACTCCTTAGAGTGATCTCACCATAAACCCCATGGGAGAAATAAATCTCATAGGATTTTTCTCCCATAGGATTATAACCCCCATTTTAAAACTTGTTGTAGGATACAGTGTCTCATGGGAGAAAATGTAACATGAGGGTACCGTATATATCCCATTTGAACATGAATGGGAATAGATATCCCAAATAAAACACAAGGTGGGAATTTTCATCCCATGAATATTGCTAATGAAACAGAAAACTATTTTATGTTGTATGTCATAATTCTAAAAATAATAAAAAATGCAAGTCAAGGAACAACATCAACTTTACATGGTGTAAGCTCATATGCATATGTGTGTTTTATATGGATAAACATCTAAACCACATGAAGAATTAAACGATAGTAGAGCTCTGCAATAATGTTCATTTTTTGAAAATGTCCTACACCACCGATTACGGTAAATAATGGGGGTATCCATAAACACATCTCCTTTGCGTATTCGAAAGGATATTTGCACGAAGGAAAGATGGGCATTTTCTGGAATCTCTTTGTTAGAAATAAAGATTCCAGATATATTTGTGCAAATGCCCCCTTTCTTTTGCTCCATTGTTTATTATTATTTTGCAAATAATCCGGTATATAGGGTTTACATGAATCTGTTCTTGTTAATGCCTCTTATTCCTTTGTTGTAGTGTCTGAATATGGCGACCAGTTACATGTATCAGCATTACGTAGAATGTGAAGAGTGCAGTAGTGATGTAAGAGAGCCTGTACAGTGGCACTGTACAAAACACAAACGTAGTCTTTGCGACACTTGCAAAACAACGCATAATTCAAACCAGTGTAAAATAATTCCTTACACTGATAGATTCAATGAAAATTTCGACAAGAACCCAACCTTTGCCTCAGAAGTCACGTGCCCTTACAATTTTTTGAGGGACATCGGAAGCGCAGGTCATGATCAGTTTTGGATCTTGAGTTCAAGAAGCAAAGATTTGAAACTTATAGATTCAAAAGGTCAAGAAATAAAAAATGTGAAAACCGACGATCAGCCATGGCGCCTGACTGTGTCACATGACCGGAAGTTCGTCTTTTACACAGATATCAGAGCCAAGGTCGTCAAGAAAGTTGATGCAAAGTCTGGGAAAATTGCACAGATGTTCGCAACAGGAGAATACGAGCCTAGAGGTATAGGAGCCTGTCAATCCGGGCATCTATTGGTGTGTCTCTATAGCTCCAAAAACATGTCTGGTAAGGTCATCAAGTATAACCAGGCTGGGAAAGAAATTTCGGAAATCGAGTATGATAAAAACAAACGAAACCTGTTCACGAAACCTCAATACGTCATCGAAAACAAATTCGGCGGAATATGTGTTTCCGACTCTGAGAGGCGGGAGGTAATTTTAGTGGACGAAAACGGGGATCATCTATTTTCTTACGACGGAAACAAAGCCATAGGTGTTTTAGAACAGTTTACGCCGGAGGGAATTGCCACGGACAGCCGCGGGAATTTTCTGGTTGCCGACTTCTGGAATAGTACCATTCACATCATTAAGGACAACGGGGCTTTCGTGTGCTACTTACTCTTTGGGAAAATAGAGAGCCCCACTGGAATCACAATCGATGCCAGTGACAGACTGGGCGTCTGTGAGTACAGCACTACTAGCGGAGTGGTCAAGGTTCTGTCTTATCTTAAGTAGTGTGTGCACGTGTAAATTTGTCTCCTTTTATTTCAGTAGAGTAAGTTTGTGGACTTTGAAGTTTGCTTACATGGAATGTGCTATGTTTAATACAGGGGTGTGATATTTCCTCTTTTTAGAGGAAATCCTCTAATTCGCTCAATTTTCGAAGAAAGGAAACACCAGGGGCGGATCCAGGAATTGTGGTTAGTGGCGCCACTTTATGAGGCAGGGGGTCTGGGGGCCGCCTTGAGGCCCCCCAGTGGATCCGGAAGCTCCTGGATTTTACAGGTTTCATAGAGCTTGAAATGTGTCTCATATTTAGTCATTTGTACTATTTTCTATCATTTTTTATAAGGTGACTTTAATAAAAATGACGCAAATTTTAAGGGTTTTTAGGAAAAAATTAAGTTCTCCCAATACAGTATTTCAATAAAACAAAATATTTTGTTATTTATTTCTCCGGGAGTGGGTAAATGATTGCTTCTTTTATCGGTTAGTACATTTTTCTAAACAAGATACCACGATTTACCTTAAATTTGAAAATTTTAGGGGGGGGGGGGGGCACCGGCTGTGCCCCCACCCCCCCTTAAATCCGCCACTGAACACCCTGGGTTTGATCTAAAGCAGCAGAAAATAATATTTTTCAGGTAGGGTGAGGTGTTTTCCTCCCTTTTTGACCAGTTTTTCTCTGATTTCTGAGGAATCCGGTCACATCCCTGTTAATAGATATTTTCATATACAATGCAGATTATGTAAAAATCTTTATATATATATATATATATAATTGTTACATTTCTTGCGATCATTGCATTAAAAAAAATTAAAAAATGTTTAAGACAGAAGACTTCTGCCAATCTTTTAGAAGAGTAAAATGCATACTACAAAATTGAATAGAGCAAATCAAGTCGTGTAGCATGCTTGATTCTAACAATTTAACACACTCGGGTAAACCATCAGTGACCGGGGAAACACTTTATTGTAAACCGGAATTGCGCACGCATTCCGTTGGATGAGCTTCAAGATGGCGTCCTTAAAGACAGCAGCTGCAGCAGCGAGAGTGGCTTATTCTAAGACATAATGCTTTTAATCCAGGTTCACTGGTTAAATAAGCATGATTTGTAAAAGTATTAAAATTGGCCTTTTTATGCCAAATAGTCGAAAGAAAGGGAACATTTTCATTACTGTCCTGTAGCTGGGTCACTTGATTCTTAGCGCGTCCTCGGGTATATCCGTCATAGTTGGACTCGGCAGGATTTTATCAGAATCGAGATCAGATCTTCCATGGTTATTTGGAAATCATACTATCCGAGAATGTACAACATTCCCTCAAGATAACTAGAAGAACATTATTTTGTTGCACGTATAAGACAATTAAGTGTAAGTATGTGTACCCCAAAACCGACCAGTAAGATCGACAGTTCACACACCTCGAATAGAAAGATATTCACACTGCCCCTTTAGTGTTGTAATTGCGCCGGGATGTGTAAGCAGCCGAATACTATGCATGCCAGTTTATGTGACCATTCAAGCCTGAATACATCATACATGTACATGTTAGTTCATTTCAATCATTTGGGGTGTACTTTTCATAATCTGGTGCATGCTGGTTGAACTAAATGCAATGCGTCTAAAAATTTACTGTTGAATTATGATCTGAAGATTGATCTATCTAAATAATTAGTGTCGTAAATTATCGATGACTGATCTAACAAATTATGAGCTATTTTGAAGATGCTCCTTCCATGCATGCATACGAATTTATATTGATACCCATTATAGAAGAGTTTATTTTATTTTTTCTCTCATCGTTTATCTTGAAATCCTCCCGCACTATTCGTGACAGTTATTAACAGAACTGTATATCGTATACACCAACCATATTGAAATCCACTGCAATAATTTTGATGGTGTCTATATGTCTCCGGTTAAGCACTGCGCAATCTAATTAAAATTAGATGTTAGATCCGCTCACATACTCGCTAGCGAGTATGTGAGCGGATCTAACATCTAATTTTAATTAGATTGAGCACTGCGATGCAGGCCAGCAGCAGTAATATATTGAACTTTGGTCGACCTCTACCTCATTAAACATTTCTGAAGCTGGGAAGCGTTATACAAATTGCAGATGAACTGCTCTCTATCTATTGCATGCTACACGATATTGACAACCTTCTCGTTATCGAAATAGGACTTCATTTTATTAATTATCAATAAAAACTTAATACAATCACACTAGTCCAGTAACTAAATCATGAAACTGGTGATAAACATAAATATTTTCTTTATGTTTTACTAATTCAATTATCAGGTAACGGTCATTATTTTTTCGGATATGGTTTGAAGGCAATAAAACGTGCATCGAAATTTTTAAAGTCCAGTCCAGAGATCTGTGGCCGTTTGCTTTGTAATGATAAAAAAAGTGGTGTGTCGCGGAACTAGAAGGGGTAATACACTCTGTAGGTATTACATTTTCCACTTTTGGTTTAAAATATTTAACTACAAGGGTTGTATGTGTATATTCTCTATTTCATATCATTATTTAGAGTGCGTTATCCCCATTTTGGAACTGAAAACGTATCACCCAAAGTGGCACACACCCCTTCTAAATTGCTGGATCCGCCCTACAATGTAATATCTAGATAGGCCGTTCTTGGCACACTGATTTTGAATACGGATTACCCCGTTTATATAGGGCTCACGGCGGGTGTGACCGGTCGACAGGGGATGCTTACTCCTCACGGTGGGTGTTACCGGTCGACAGGGGATGCTTACTCCTCACGGAGGATGTGACCGGTCGACAGGGGATGCTTACTCCTCACGGAGGGTGTGACCGGTCGACAGGGGATGCTTACTCCTAGGCACCTGACCCCACCTCTAGTACGTCCTTGTTTGTCCTACTCTTACTTTTGTATTTTTACAGAAAATGTGAGATTGATCATTGTTATCTTTACATCAATCAATAGATCTAAGAATGCCTGCTGACTACTGAGCTGTGTCATCTTCACCTTTACATCAATCAATAGATGCAAGGTGAAGATAACGAACAGTGATCAATCTCATAACTCCTACAAGCAATACAAAATAGATAGTTGGGCAAACACGGACCCCTGGACACACCAGGTACCTAGGAGGAGTAAGCATCCCCTGTTGACCGGTCACACCCGCCGTGAGCCCCATATCCTGATCAGGTAAACGGAGTTATCCGCAGTCAAATCAGTGTGCCAAGAACGGCTTAACAATCGGTATGAAACACGTCAGACAGCATTTGACCCAAGATCTAAGAATGCCTGCTGACTACTGAGCTGTGATTCTCTTAGGAGACTCGATGCACTAACCGCAAATATTTTTGCAGTGAGTTCGTGCTTGTGTCAAAATTTAGACCCACTCTAAGAAGCAGATTGTTTTCAATTTATTACGCTTCATATGCTCCACATACTTCAGATTATCATTCCACATATCACATTTCTGATGAAGCGGCGCCCAGCACCGGCGGGTTCCCAAACATACCCAGTGCCACTTCGCCTGATTTTGATATTACACATTTTAGAGTTAGGGGGGATGCCATTATCCCGAGGATCCCAATTTGTATAGCTGAGTTCATGACCTTTATCATCCACCCAGTGTGTCGAGTTCCATTTCCCTTGGATATACGCAGACGTAACTCCGGCGTAGGAATGACTTTTCTTTTCTGCAATGGAGTATATATATAATTAAAATAAAAAAGCAGGAAAATATGCAGTTCCAAAATATATTCAAATTAATAGCGCTTTCTGGATTTTAACATCCATCATCAAGTGACTATAAATTAAATATCTAAATTGGTTATTCAATTTGTATTCACCTGAGGATGGATGTTAAAATCCAAAAGGTGCTAGTGATTTGAAAATATTTTGGAACTGTATATTTTTCTGCTTTTTTATTTTAATTATTTTGACTGTGTGATTATTTTGACTCAGTGTGTGATATCAACTCTTTCTTATATATATCATCTTTCTTCATTCGGTTTGTTCACAAAATACATATGTATGTGTTTTTCGTGTGCTGCAGAAACTTCGTTAAAAATATAAAATAATCACTGACCAGTTTGGTGAGTTTTCTAATCATATAACAAGGAAACTAATTAATCCTATAGCTAGGAACCTAATTAATCATATAGCTAGGAACCTAATTAATCATATAGCTAGGAAACTAATTAATCCTATAGCTAGGAAACTAATTAATCCTATAGCTAGGAAACTAATTAATCCTATAGCTAGGAACCTAATTAATCCTATAGCTAGGAAACTAATTAATCATATAGCTAGGAAACTAATTAATCATATAGCTAGGAAACTAATTAATCCTATAGCTAGGAACCTAATTAATCCTATAGCTAGGAAACTAATTAATCATATAGCTAGGAAACTAATTAATCATATAGCTAGGAAACTAATTAATCCTATAGCTAGGAACCTAATTAATCCTATAGCTAGGAAACTAATTAATCATATAGCTAGGAAACTAATTAATCCTATAGCTATGAAACTAATTAATCATATAACTAGGAAACTAATTAATCATATAACTAGGAAACTAATTAATCATATAACTAGGAACCTAATTAATCCTATAGCTAGGAACCTAATTAATCCTATAGCTAGGAAACTAATTAATCATATAGCTAGGAAACTAATTAATCAGATAACTAGGAAACTAATTAATCCTATAGCTAGGAAACTAATTAATCATATAGCTAGGAACCTAATTAATCAGATAGCTAGGAAACTAATTAATCCTATAGCTAGGAAACTAATTAATCATATAGCTAGGAAACTAATTAATCATATAGCTAGGAAACTAATTAATCAGATAACTAGGAAACTAATTAATCCTATAGCTAGGAAACTAATTAATCATATAGCTAGGAAACTAATTAATCCTATAGCTAGGAAACTAATTAATCAGATAGCTAGGAAACTAATTAATCCTATAGCTAGGAAACTAATTAATCAGATAGCTAGGAAACTAATTAATCAGATAACTAGGAAACTAATTAATCATATAGCTAGGAAAGTAATTAATCATTTAGCTAGGAAACTAATTAATCATATAACTAGGAACCTAATTAATCATATAGCTAGGAACCTAATTAATCCTATAGCTAGGAAACTAATTAATCCTATAGCTAGGAAACTAATTAATCCTATAGCTAGGAAACTAATTAATCCTATAACTAGGAAACTAATTAATCATATAGCTAGGAAACTAATTAATCAGATAGCTAGGAAACTAATTAATCATATAGCTAGGAAACTAATTAATCAGATAGCTAGGAAACTAATTAAGCAGATAACTAGGAAACTAATTAATCCTATAGCTAGGAAACTAATTAATCATATAGCTAGGAAACTAATTAATCAGATAGCCAGGAAACTAATTAATCAGATAGCCAGGAAACTAATTAATCCTATAGCTAGGAAACTAATTAATCCTATAGCTAGGAAACTAATTAATCATTTAGCTAGGAAACTAATTAATCATATAACTAGGAAACTAATTTATCATATAGCTAGGAAACTAATTAATCATTTAGCTAGGAAACTAATTAATCAGATAGCTAGGAAACTAATTAATCATATAGCTAGGAAACTAATTAATCATGCAGATAGCTAGGAAATTAAGCGTATGTTATTCCGGTCCAAGAGACAACTATAACATTTACAGAATTCACTATAAATATTTCTCCAAGAATACATTTTACTACCCCGTCCCATGTCGTGTTTGTCTCACAGTCGTTAGTGATTCGTCACGTGAAAAAAATTACATCATTTATTTTCAGAGGTCAAATACAAGTACACATGTATGATAAGTTGACGGAATCGTGGAGGTAGATGATTCCGGTAGGGCGGTCCATCTAGTGAGAAGTTCGACGCCCATCCTCGCAAATTATCTCACTTTCAATGCTGATCAAAGTGCAACTAAATTTTGCAAATAGATGTATTGATTGACTGATTGATAATTTTTGATTGATCGAATAATTAAGTTAAAGCGCTTTACATTATATGATAAAGTGAACGTTGGAGATGTTTTTAAATACTCACCTAAAAGATTCTCAAGAAACAATTCTATCCGCTCCGTGGTAACAGGAATCAGACCAGCGCCTACTTTTTCACAGTAGTCTATCCCGCCAGGTCGTGATAACTTGCCGCCATCGTGAAAACAGAGTCCATCGATTCCAGAATATGTAAAATGCGTAGGACATTTACCTGTGAGCCAATTAAAAGTAAAACTAATTTAAAAACTACGATTTATTATTGTATTTGTATTTATTAGTTTCATTTTTGCAATTGGAACTATATGTGTGTGGTGTGGTGTAATAGTATATGTTATAACCTGTGTAAAGCTGAAATAGAATCCTTTTAAAATCTGAAAAATAGACTTTTTCAGTATCTCCTACGTTTGACGAAATTTGAATTTAAATTTTGTCTATTCACAAAATTAGAGTATTTTACACTATGATTGGTAGTGAATTACTATTTCAATATTTGTATAAATTACGCGAAGTTATTGTGTGAAAAATGAATATATTTGACACTAGAATTAAACACGACCTCTATGATTAATTTCCTGAATACAGATATATTCAGAGTAAGTGAGCCCCCTCCCTCCTCCTTCAATCCCCCCCCCCCCCCCCCATGTATGTACAAGAAAAAAGTTCATTTTATGAATTAACCACTGAAATATATATCCCTTTGAAAATGGTTAAATTTCCTTACCTCCGGTCTTTTGGAAGTATCTCCACCCGTCTTCATAAGACGATCCATTAGTCGTGAAGAAAACAGACTTAAACAGTCGACAGTGACCAGTTGACCTGTGGTGTTGGATGGACAGACATTCTGCTCGGACTGTACACCGGAGGGAACAGTCTAACACATCATTCGCAGGAAAACTTTGAATGATGTCCCCCTCAAATCGGATATTATCAAATTTGACAACCGTTTCCATATAGTCTGCGAAAGTAGCATTGTTGATGGCCCAAAGGATATATCCCAGCACACAGTTGGCCGAATATTTCATTTCAAATTACTTTATAGGAATGTAAATTGTCTGCTACTTTCCCAACCATGAAGCTGACATATTAGTGGTGTCTGATTGAAGCGTCTGGTCGTCTGCATGCTCAATTAACATCGATTTTAATATATACCTGTAATGCCCAATTGTTTCATGTCGTCAGGAGTGAAACAGAAATTTCATACACAAAATCTCTCTCTCTCTCTCTCTCTCTCTCTCTCTCTCTCTCTCTCTCTCTCTCTCTCTCTCTCTCATGTTACCACGACAGCATGGACGCGAAAAATAAGAAACAATATTTGAAGAAATAGAATTCTGAAAATGAAATAGACATGATATGATTGCAAGGAAGCCTGATAAAGAAACATAAGCTTACTTCCTCAGCGTCCCCAATTTAACTGATTCAGACAGGTGTTTTAATTAATTGATTATTTATGGAACTGGTCGTGGATCAATACTTTTGATTATAAACATGGCGATCGTTTGGACAGTCTATTAGCGTGGCCATCACAAATATTGTTTAACATTCTAGAGTGTTCGTCAGTGCAAGGTAGTAAGGCAAATCTAATGGGACATGGACACGATTTGAGCTGAAAATTTTAAAATTTTATTTTTCCATTTTTACTGTTTACAATGCTTACATGTATTTTTAATGGTCTACTATTTAATTTGAATATCAGTTGTTGAGTAACAAGTGAGATATAGCACTCACAATTCTTTGTTCGTGTCTTGTTTTTGTTTACATATACAAAATGTAGATTGCCTAATAGAAAATAGCATGTTTAAAACAGAATCAGATAAGAATTGTGAGCTCTGTGTCTCCCATGCACCTCAACAACTGTCATTCAAATTCTTGCTAAACATTAGAATTACTTTTGTTAAGCATTGTAAACATTCAAAACGGAAAAATAGAATTTGAATAGTTTAGCTCAAACTGTGTCCACGTCCCTTTAATGGGGAAAATTCGAAACTAACACAAGGTCTACAAAACCAGAAAATGCTGTAGAATGTAAAGAGTTTGGACGAATTTCAAAAAATGCATGTAACAGTATGAATATTTTCCATGACATTAATATAATTAGGGGCGAGATCAAAATTAAGTTCAATGTCTGACAGAAAACTAAATTCACATACTTTTCCCTTATGCCAAACCCCGTCAAAAGCTTTAGAAAGATCACAAAAAAAACCATACAACATGATCTACCTTCATCAACTCATTAATGTCAACCATCCCCATTAAAACTAAATGGCTAAGTATTCAGTACGTGCTGTTTCAATGGGTATCCCCCAGAAAATGCATTTTTTCCTAATCCAAATTATATTGAGTTATATTTGTAAGTAGCTAATGAATTAACAGTGTGATGAAGAGATAAAAGAAACAGTCTCACAGTGAAAAGTTCATTGAATACAATATTTAGATATAAAGCCTGTTTTTTGCATGCTTGTTTTGTGACATGGTCTGACTTGTCAATGCTTTTATCATATACTTTGTTTACACTTGATGTAATTTCCGTTTTGCCAGTCAACAAGGCCATTGGACCCGATCGTATCAGTCATAAAATGTTAAAGTCAACAATATATACAATAGCCTCTGTGTTTGCTTTTTAACAAATCACTGTCTGAAAACACATTTCCCAGTTGTTGGAAATTAGCCCATGTGCTACCTCTTTTCAAGAAAGAGGACCCTTCACTTTCATCAAATTACAGACCCATTTCTATATTAAGCTGTGTGAGTAAGATAATGGAAAGAATCATTTTTAAACTTGTCTATAATTATTTTCATAGTAACAACCTGTTTTATAAGTACCAAGCTGGGTTTTTGCCTGGTCACTCAACAGTTTACCAACTTATTGAAACATATCACAGTATAGTGAAGAATATTGATGAAGGTAGATCATGTTGTATGGTTTTTGTTTGTTTTTTTTGGTGATCTTTCTAAAGCTTTTGACGGGGTTTGGCATAAGGGACTTCTTTTTAAATTACAAAAATATGGAATATGTGGAAATCTTTTTCAATGGTTTAAAAGTTATTTGTGTAAAAGATGTCAGAAAGTGATGTATAAGGATTTGTTATCATCCAGTTTAACTATCAATGCTGGAGTGCCTCAAGGATCTGTACTGGGACTGCTTTTGTTTTTAATCTATGTTAATGATGTAGCACAAAATATGTTATCGTTTTGTAGATTGTACGGAGATGATAGTTCAATTCAATATGCTGATAAGAATATATGTAATATAAAAAATGTTATAAATCATGATCTCAAAATTCTTGAAGAATGGTCAAATAACTGGCTTTTGAAATTTAATCCTAATAAAACTAAAGTTTTATTTTTTACCAAGGCAAAGCATAATGAAATTCCAAAACTGCTTTTTCAAAATTGTCAATTAGAACTCATTTCTTCCCACAAACATCTTGGTCTAACCTTTTCCAATGATTTAAAATGGTCTGTGTATATCAATGATATTGTAAACAATGCGTATAAAAAACTAGGACTTCTAGGGAAACTCAAATTCACTTTATGTAGAAACAAACTATCTAAATTGTATATGACTTTTGTTAGACCTATACTAGAATATGCTTCAGTCGTATGAGATGGATGTTCTTGTGCACAAATTGAAAAGTTAGAAAAAGTACAGCTGCACGCAGCTAGAATTGTAACGGGACTGCCAATTCTTGCATCCAAAGAATCATTATATTTAGAAACAGGTTACAATTGGGAAGCACTAAGTAAAAGACGGGAAATCTTAAAATTAATGACAATGTATAAAATTCACTTCAATCTTGTACGTGATCACAATATTTAGGTGATATCATTGACAATTTTCGAAATACATCGTGCTACAATACTCGTTACGAATATGACTATATACCTCCTAGAACTAAGCAAGAAACGTACAACAAATCATTTTTTCCAGATGCCATTTGCAAATGGAACTCTTTAGCAAACGAAGCAAAGAAAACAACCTCTATATGTCAGTTCCGTCGAAACATTTCTAATAATATCAATATTTCAATTGTGTCTAGACATTTTCTTCTTGGCAAAAGAATAGTAAATATAATTCATGCTAAATTAAGACATAACTGTTTGCTGAACTATGATTTACACCGAAAAAACATTGTCAATTCTCCTAACTGTCATTGTGGTATGAGAGAAGATGCATATAATTTTTTCTTTGTTTGTAAAAGATTTTCAGTAGTAAGAAATGTTTTGTTTAACGAACTTTTTCAAATACAAGAATTATCTATTATTCATACACGGATTTTACTTTGGGACAGTGACAATTTGGGTTATGAAACTAACAGCAAAATTTTTAATGCTGTTCACAAATTTATACTTAATTCAGGCAGATTCTCATGATAGTAATTCACTTTATGCTAAATGTACATGTATTTATTTTATCTATACATATGTTTTATGACAATTGTTATCAATTAATCTAAGGTGAGAACCTCGTAAGTTGTAAGAACTTGTGTTCAAACCTGCTGTATATTATATTTGCAATAAAATATGTTCAAACCAACCACACTTGATGTTGAACTGCTTGCGCAATCGGATCACGCGCTCGTCCTTTTCCGTAACCGGTACATTTGCGGTTACGGAAATAGCCGAGTAGTTACGATTGCTGCTTGCGTTGTTTTATAAAAGAAAAAACCGAACTGGGCAATGTTCGCGTGCTAAAAAAACGACAACTTTTTAAAATTTTGTGATGTTCGCGTGAAAACAACGGAAAGATATTTTTATGAGAGGTTTATACATTAACTTTTGTTCTTCTGTTTAAATTTCATCCCGTTGTTTTGCTGCGGATCTATCTAAATTTCATCATGAAAATGTTGTTTTGACGAAAAAACATAGTTTCCGGGAAAATATGACGAATTTAATCTGGGATATCTTGGTTACCAATGTAAAAATAAGATTAATCGGATACTATTGAGAAGACAAAAACTTGTATTTCAATACAATATTAAACTTCTAAACATTTGATTTGTTTGAAATATGAAAAATATGTTGGAAAAATATGTTGGGCACATGTGGCAGCTCATTGCCCTTGGCTCTTTGTTTTCGTACCTATACTTTTATGAATTTCAACCAGGTAAAAAGGTTTTACAGGTAATATAACAATCTGACAAGGTTTTTGACACTAAAACATGAAAATTCATCGAAAATTAGGATTTAAACCCATTCTAAATGATCACGTTGTTGGACGTAACATTAATTTTCTGTCTTCTACTTAAGTGAAAAAGAAGTGTAAATCATGTAATAATAGAGGAACATCTTGAGGCTTGAGCTTATAAACTAAATGCGATAATTCATCATGGAGAAATGGCAGGGCGTTTTCACTTTTTTCAGGATTTGTAATTATTTTTTGCTAGTAAAAATTCTGTCCAACCGTTACGGTCGAAAATTTCAATTTTCATTTGCAATTTGTCGACTTGATTATCGTCCTATCTGTTTTTAAATAAAAGAGAACATAATTTACAACGAGTACGATGGGCATGCAGTTTTGCCGTCAACCATTTCCTTTAACTCCAAGTCAACAACAGGGACGGGATTGCTAAAACACTTTCTGTCCAACCAAGAGAAGCAAGTTATAAGTCCGAATTTATTTTACGTCCGACATCCAAGAGTTGCATAGATTGATAAATTTCTCTCTAATCTATGGTGTCCGGATAGGCCCATTTGCAAAAGCGTGACTGCGCGTTAGTCACAATAAGGGTTAGCCGTCACGCCAACAAGCAACGCGCCTTCGCGCCAACAAGCAATGCGCCTTCGCGCCAACAAGCAACACGCCTTAGCGCCGTGTTGCTTGTTGGCGCAAAGGCGCGTTGCTTGTCGGCGCGAAGGCGCTTGCTTGTTGGCGTGAGAGCGCGTTGCTTGTTGACGTGACGGCGTGTTATGACTAACGCGCAGTCACGCTATTTTCAAGTTATCTAACTTGTACTAGCAAAGCTACAAATAATTAGTCAAACAATCAACACGGAGAAATCTGCCGAAACTACCTGTGATGAGAAATTCATCTTTCGCAGAAATAATTCCAAATTAAATGGAAAGTGAATTTTTATACATTTCCTTTAAAACCCTTGAGAATTCTAAGCTATTGTATGTATCCTATGGGATTTCCAAAATTATCTTTTTGCCCCCCCCCCCCACATATATATATATATATATATATATATATTATATACATGTATATATATATATATACATATATATATATATATAAAGCACAGAAAATTTCACTTTATTTGGATTACCCACTTCTGCCCCTACCCGGGGTTGAACTCACGACCCGCGGAACCAAATCTCCTAGCAGCATGTAAGCAGCGCACTAGATCGATCGACCATCTAGGCAAGTCAAAAAACTTGCTTTCGATGACGATGGAATTCTCGCCATGCTGTCACACGCTACACGGTCATTGAGAGTGGAAATGGGATACAGTTATTTATAGCTGCAATAATGTAGCCCTATCCAATTTTTTTTTATTCTGACGTTTCTCCCTAAAAAAAAAAAAAAAAAAAAAAAAAAAAAAAAAAATCAGAGAGGGCTACATTATTGCAGCTAAGTTATTTAATGTACATTTAAGAGGATCATACATGGTACACATTGCATTCGAAATATTTGATATAAAGCACAGAAATAGAAATGAACTCTTAAATGAACATAACTGCCCAAAGGCGGATCCAGCCCCCCCCCCCCCCCATTTGAATTTAAAACCTACAATTATGTTTTATTCATTACCAAAAATAAAAAATAAAAAATTACAAACGCCCACAAAAGAGCAAAATATGCGTATGTAGACGTTATATTTTCATTATTTAAATGAAAAAGAACCCACTCTCTTATTGGCACAATTCCGTTAGCTTCCGGGGGCTTCGCCCCCTGCACCCCATCAGTGCAAAGCTTCAAGGCAACCCCAGCCTTCTACTGCGCCCCCACCCCACCCCACCCCCGTTATGAAATTCCTGGATCCGCATGCCCTAAGTGAAGATATATTTAATATAAAGCACAAAAAAATTCACTTTATTTGGATACCCACTTCCGCCCCTATACCCGGGGTTGAACTCACGACCTGCGGAACCAATATACAATACATGTATATGTAGATGTACATTGAATATTCCCACTTTACAAGTTTTATCAGTTCTCATACAAAGTAAGATGCATTGGTGGATTGGCCCAATGCCCCATCCCACTCTTTTGGTGGTAGTAATAAATGGTAAGAGTGTACCTTGAATGAACTGGCAGAATGATAAGTGCCAGTAAAAGGAGATTGAACAATTTTGAATGATTTAAGATGAAAATAAATATCACGATAATATACAATTATTGCTGTTTTTGAGGTCAATACGATGATTTAGACACCTGAGGAGTACAATATTCACCTCGCCCTCGGGCTCGGTGAATATTTTACTTCGAAGGTTGCTAAATCATCGTATTGACCTCAAAAAACAGCAATAATTGTTTTATTATATGATTAAAAAAAAACCTTCAAGATTGTTCTTTGCTTTAATTGTAAGTTTCAACGACCTATTTTTGGTCCTATGTGGAAAAAATAATTCCTTATGTTCACCTGGAAGGTCTATTTTTGGTCCTACATGGAAAAAATAATTCCTTATCTTCACCTGGAAGGTCACGTGCAGGTAAACATAACGTAGTATGATTTCTACATTGTTGGATCTCAGCCAATTAGAGAGCTAGAAATTATTCAATCATATAATAAATGTTTATTGTTGAATGATGATTAAAAGTGAAATACATTGAATTCACATGCAACAATAAGGGGGGGGGGGGGGGGGGACCACCGCAACGGTCCAGAGGGGGATTCGAACCCGGACCCTCTGAATTCTCTAGTCAGGTGGTCTATACCAACTGATGTAACTGGCCACCGGCGATCGAAACCGGCTGACCACTACATTCCTCCCTTCGTAAATGTCTTCGCCCTCGAAGACGCACATCCCAAATTCTTTTACCCCTGGCAGGACTTTTACCTGCAAGTCCAGGGGTGGACAACGGCACCCAAATGCATTGACAGGAAGGGAGAAAATCAAAGTCATATGACTAGTAACTTATGATTATAGGAGCCTATCTTTTTGCACTTGAGAAATTATGGTAAGAGATATCTATCCGTGGTAAAAGAAGAAGAGAAATCTAATTTTCTACAAATATGTGCGGTAAATAATTGATTATATTACGTATCTTTATAAACAGAACGTTTATTTAACTTCTTACTATAAGAGATTAATTTAATGAATTACAAGTATGAAAATACAATTTCTCTTAATTGTTTTTAACAATCAATATTTGCTTCGATGAAAATTTCAAGGATAAATAAACCAAGCAGTAATCAAAATTTTGTAAATTGCTATGGTGGATTATTTTTATTTGATAACCTTTTCGAAGTCTGATACCAGTGGCGAATTTAAGGGGGGGCGCGCAGCCCCCCCCCCCCCCCCCCCCCCCCCCATAATTTTCAAACTTAAGGTAAATCGTGGTATCTTGTTTAGAAAAATGTACTTAACAATGTAAGAAGCAATAATTTCTTCCACTCCCGGAGAAATTAATGACAAAATCTATTGATTTCTTGAATTACTTTATTGGGAAAACTTAATTTTTTTCCAAAAACCTTTAAAATTTGCGTCATTTTATTAATTTCACCTCATAAAAAAATGATAGAAAATAGTACAAAATATATTCTAAGCTCTATGAAATAAGTAAAATCCGGGGGCTTCGCCCCTGGCCCCCCACCAGGGCTTCGCCGCCAGACCTCCTGCCTCATAAAGTGGCGCCCCCCGTAACCGCAATTCCTGGATCCGCCCCTGGATACCATGATTACAAAAATTCCACCACCCATTTATTAGATATGATATTGTTCAAAATGATGGTCATTATACATTGAATACCTTAAATTGATACCAATTCTATACTTTGCCACCCGCTTACGCGGCTTATGCATTTTTCTGCAATGCTAGCTACTTTACAACTGAAAGAACGACAACTCTATATTGATGAGTTGATTTTTCTACCTTTTCTCACTAGAGATCGCTGCAATGAAAATGAAATGGCTGACGGTAACTCTGCTGTTCTGCGACGAAATCGTCCTGGAACAAAAGCTGAAGTGAGTAAATAGTAGTAGGATATTTAGATAGTTTGAGAAATCAGTGAAATATATCAAATAATCTTATTCTGGATGAAGAATGTGTATGATGTATGATTAACCACGCCTTAGTTTGCTGAAGGTGTGAATTTCGAATTTCCTCCGTTTACAAAATCTCATCATCAACAGTCAAGTCCACATCAAATATAGCTATTATTTTTTTCTGCTTGGGGATACGATAAAAATCCAAGTGTGCTTTTAGTGATCATCTTATAACGGAAGTAAAAATAATTCTATTATGTAGGACTGGAGCACCTGGAGCGATGAAGCATTTGAAGAAATGGACAGCACACTAGCCGTGCAACAGGTCGGTATCAGAGACCGGACACAGTGGTAGGGTAATGCCGGGAAATTCAGACGAAATATTTCTAAGCCTCCAGTCCATTAAATATATTAGTCCCTCTATCACTTGCGTTGTTTTCTTAATTTCGTTCCTTTGTTTACGAGGAATACAGAGAAATCTCGCAAATGACGCATTCGGATACCTATAAACAGTTATTTTCTTAAGGGACACCATATCGGTCTTTTCCATCAAAGCTACGAGCCTTGGAAAATTTTACTGCCTATCGCAGTCATAGAAAACTTGTATTTGCAAGTAAATAAAAAAAATTAAATATTTAAAATATGTTTGATGATAAACTAGGATTTACCAGAATGCGTTTATTACATATACAAACAATAAAGTTCACACAGAATGATAAATATAATGCACTTTAAATAGTGTCCGCATTTCCGGACAGATTTTCCTATGAGAATTTAATTACGGGCACCCATAAAGGTGTGAAATAAATCATTCCTTCAGGCATGTATATATGCAAATATTTAGATATCTAATATGCTTTACGGCGTGACCGTGTTTGAGGCAAAGCAAGAAGTATTAGCATTAGTATGTAGATCCATAACAGGACAAAAAATATCCCGAAGGTAGCAACTAACGTGAGGACAGAGCTCAATCAAAGTATTCTAACTTTAGACATTTTTGATCCGCCTACTCATTGAACGCGGGAAACTATATGCAACTGATGTAAACAGTGCATTGTGACGTCATATTCAGCGTCGTTGTTTAGCAAATTCATAAACATAGGAGGAGACAAGGTACAATTGCGTTACTCGAGACCAGGAGTGATTATAGGCCCTATATGATTAAGAAAATAAGATTTACATGCTTTTACGGATTTTATGTAACATCTCAGAACGACGTGAACTTGGGTACACATGATTCAAAATTCAATTTTCACCTGAATGGGACTATGGCGCAGGGTGCATGGCCTTCCCAATCACTGGACTTTGCTTTTTTTAAGGTGACCTATTGCAATCGGTTGTCGTGCGTTAACAATTGAATATTAGTAAATATAGATCTCACTTGAACTCGATAAGTAAATATAGATCTCGCGGGAACTAAATAAATATAGATCTCGCGGGAACTGCATTAATAGATATAGATCTCGCGGGAACTCGACAAGTAAATATAGATCTCGCGGGAACTCGATAAGTAAATATAGATCTTGCATACATACGTCCCTGTTACATTATTTTCTGAGGCATTTTGAGTTAACATTGTATTATTTTATTTGAATAACACAAATTAGAATATGTTTAATAGTTTCTGGAAAACTCTGGACTGGTAAATCATTATACCCCATTTAGTCTGACTGGACTGTTAACTTAAAAAAGTTTGTTTTAAATCCTGTGATATACCTGTAGTAGTTATGTTCCAACCATCGATTATAATCGAAAATGAGTCGATTGTTTGCAAATTCTAAGCGCTCGATTATGAAAATTTTATTCCAATTAATCGGTTTTTAGATTTTGTTTTCTCAACGGCTGTAGTTTTTTCAAGAATATTCCTGCCATAACCTATCTATTAACCTAATTTACCGTAATGTCGGGGCACATGAAAGCAAAAGAATCCATACCCCGGGAAATAAAGCATGTTTGCATGGTCAGATAGATGTACTTTGATTCAGGGATATAAACGAAGTGACCATTCATCAAAGAGATTCTTGATGCGAGCAAAGCCATGTGTGAATTACGTAGATAAAATCGCTTTCGAAGGCCACTGTTACTCGATCTACATGTGCGTATCGTGTTTTCGATCAGATTTGTTTTTCTTTAATAAAATATTCTTCTTTCTTTTTTTTCTTTGCTGAATTTTAATTATGCCAGATTGCCATAAATTAATGACATGAAACTTTGATATACGGGGATATTGCAACCGAAGCAAACGATATCCAAGTTTGGCACGTAAACCCTTCTAAAAATCGTATTTACATTTATATATGTAATTAAAGGATAGTAAGATAGTAGAAGAATGACAGATACACACAGAAAATATTCATTTATACTTTCTCAGCAACAGAAACAACAAATACAAACGTAGAAAATATTTATTTACACTTTTTCAGTAGATAAATGACTATTATAGAATTTCTAGATGTCCGATTATAATCGATAATTAGTTAGTTACAGTAAACCAATCATCGATTATAAATTCTCACCGATTCCCATCACTAACCTGTAGTCATGTCATGAAAAGATTTAGTAAGACACTTATATATAGATCTTTTGTAGTAAACATTTGGTTTTCTAAACCCCCTTTGTATTGTATTAAATGAGAAATTTTTGGTTGGTAGAAATACATGACTCTCATTTTTGTTTCAGTTTATTCAGCAGGCTATAAGGAAAGATTTTAGTGACATAGAGGAAATTTTGACTCCCCCTGAGGGCATAGAGGAGGGAGTGTGGAAATATGAACATTTAAGGTAAGTAGTATTTTTTTCACACCAGGTACAAGATGTAGAGGTAGACAAATAGATTTATTGAAACCAATTTTGTACCCTTGAGGTCATGCAAATCAAGAGCAATATACAAAAGGAGAAAGTCATAATTGATAGCAGCAACATGTTGGCATAAAAAGAGAAAAAAAACTGATGACAGAAGATTATAGCAGTAGGGTATTGTCTGTAATAATGTAATTGTTTATACGACATATGTACATGTGATTGATATACGTACAAAAAGAACATGTTAGTACACATATACAGTCTAGAGAGTGTACACAAGCTTAGTTATGAAAACAGCAAAAGGATTTTCCACTCGCGTATTTAATGTATTAATGATGTGTGAAATGTGATAAATATAATGATATTCTTTATTTTGTTAATGTATTAATGATGTGTGAAATGTGATAAATATAATGATATTCTTTATTTTGTTAATGTATTAATGATGTGTGAAATGTGATAAATATAATGATATTCTTTATTTTGTTAATGTATTAATGATGTGTGAAATGTGATAAATATAATGATATTCTTTATTTTCTTAATGTATTAATGATGTGTGAAATGTGATAAATATAATGATATTCTTTATTTTGTTAATGTATTAATGATGTGTGAAATGTGATAAATATAATGATATTCTTTATTTTGTTAATGTATTAATGATGTGTGAAATG